>NW_023276806.1:225971794-226239294 GCF_003668045.3 Cricetulus griseus
ATAAGTAACTGTGTGTGCATGTTTGTGTGTGTGTGAGTGTGTGTGTGTGTGTGCTTGTGTTTATGTTTGTGTGTGTGTGTGTGAGTGTGTGCGTGTGCATGTTCATGTGTGTGTGAGTGTGTGTGTGTTTGTGTGTGTGTGTATGTGAGTGTGTGTGTGTGTGTGTGTTTATGTGTGTGAGTGTGTGTTCTCACTTTCTACTACAAAGTGACCTAAGCTCATTTTGCATGTTCCCCATCAGCACCGTACATCAGCCGTTCTTCCTTAGAGCTCTCTTCCTTTTTTGGGACCATGGTGTTAAAGACCAAGACCAGGACGCTCATTATGACCACAGTGCTTTAGTCATCCCAGGAAAGAAGTACACAGGTATCTATTAGTCTGTGAGTACACACGTATTTATAAGTATTTCTATATACTGGATGCTTATATTTCTATTACTGATACATTTGCATCCCCGTTAACAAAAACATGACTTATCCCCAGTGCTGCTCCCTTTGTGGATCAGCCTTTGAGGTTCTTCTTGACTGTCTATAATTTATTCCCCTGAAGGGTTGAACATGGCTTTGGCCACCTACCAATCATCCAATTCCAATATGTGTATATAGTAATACTAAAATTGCAACTGGATAAATAAATAGTTAACTGCTGACACAAAATACCATACAGTATTGCTTTGAGTTCCAATTTTTCTTTATGTTCTCCATACCCCAGGGGCCCTGGTCTGTGTAGTGTTCCTCTGTCTTTACTTACTTTCTGAATGTCATGCAATACAGTTTTGCAGACCCTGGCTTGCTTTGCCTAGCAGTGGGCATGAAGATCCCATGTTATGTTCTCTGATTACATTATTCACTTAGCATTATATTTTTAAGAGGGATCTGTCTTCTCTGTACTTTTTCTTCTTTTTTAACTTTTCATATTTTCAGAAATTGACTGTCTAGTGGACAGCTTCCTGCACATATCTTTAGGAACTTACACAGGCCCTTTGTCGATAATGTGAATGTTTATAGAGAGATAGGGTTAAACTGTATAAGCTCAAAATTTTTACCAGTCACTTCTATACACCTGCACCTGGATAGAACCATGACACAGAACAGCATAGACCTGGCCAAACAAAGTAGCATATAACCTATAAGGCAGCTACTCATTCCCCAGCCATTCATCCCAGATTTCTAGAATAATGATAGAAATTATTTAGTGTGGTGTGTGTTAGCTTCTATTTTTGTAAATACTACCGACTCTGCATATATCCTCCTATGCTTCAGTCATTTCTGTTACAGATGAGGCCACTTCTGCTGCTGCTTAGAAACTGTCCCTTACATATTTTAAATGGCAATTTAAAATTGTCACCTTTGAATATTGTGAAATATCTCCTCTTCCTTCCTCTGTCTGTGACCATTGTTGGGCAGATAGATTTACAGCTTCAGTCTTCTGATTGCTGAGCTCTATTTCTGTTGCCTGGGAGTTTCATCTGGGTATGTGCAGAGTACTGCTGAAGCATCAATTGTGGTCCCTGGATCAGCCACTGCAGGTGTATGTCTGATGTAAGGACTACAGGTTCACAGTCTTGCCCTCCAAACTGTTCTTGCTCTTACTCAGGTTGTATTTTTGTTGCTGTTTTTCAAGTCTGTATTACTGATATTTGAAATTCCTGATAAGATTTAAGGAATTAGAATTAAGGATACTTTGAATTATATCACATGGGGGTTTCTGCTTATAGGAATTTGACTAAGTTATAGTTATCTTATCCCAATATTTAATCTTTTTTATAGTCATGGTGACCCAAAATATGCACAGTTCCAAGCCAACTCATGAGGTGTTTCAGGGATTTGCAAAGTATATTTCATAGAGCATCATGTTGTTCCCTTTATAAGAGATGATATTTTTCCACGTTACTTAAGAAACAAGTCAAGGTAATTCACATCTTTAAATATGAAAATAGGTAGCTTTGATGTGCTCTGTACTGTGTTAATGAACTAAGTTGTCAGCTGAGTAGTGTTGAACCATCTTTCTCATGAAGGAATGCACAAAAAAAACAACATGTACCTGTTTCCATTTTGTCATGAAAATATTTAAGTTATGGGTAATTATTAATAAAAAACCTTAGTTACTGGTTTTCTATTTAAAGACAGCTCTTTCGTTTTTCAGGTATGTCCATCATTAGTAAGCTTCAACAAAGTAGAGAAAATTTTGAGCTAGACATTAATATTAATGTAGTTTATCTCCCTTTTTTATGCCTCACAAAAATAGCTAATTTTAGACTCATCTCAGACTATAGTTTTCGCAGGGTTTATTTTCTATTTTCATACAAATGAAGAGGTATTTCCACTTTGATTGTTGAAATCTATGTGTAATTTGCCTTTCTTTATTAGTCGTAACATTGAATTACGACCAATACATTATTGAAATGTGCATGTAAGTGCTTCTGGTTGTCATTAGTAAATTACTAATTAGGGTGTGAATATTAAGACACATTCATGTTTTCAGCTCTTAAAACTGTGCCCATTTAACTTTTAATATTGGGATTAAATGTGTTGTCCATCAGTGGTTGCAGAGGGCATATTTTCTCCCTCTGGAAAAGCTGTCCTAGAGAAGCATCAAGACAAGTTCCCATTCAGTACTGGAAAAAAAAAAATAGGGCACCTCTACTGCTTGGCTAAGGATGCAGAAAGATCTCGTTTTTGAGCACCATTCATTAAGCTGACATCTTACAGGGGAAATATCTTGTTATCTGCCCCATATTTATTTAAGTGCCTAGAACATTTTTTTTTCGTAACTCGGACTCCATCTGTCCTATGATAAATACCAACACATCTCAATTTCAGCCGTTTGTCTCTCAGCACTAAAAGGTTGCATGCTCCGGATAAAGGAGCTCTGTGTGTCGAAGAACCCTGGTTCTCTCACATTTGCCCCGTCCCCCCACATAGCCCAGATGTTGGTTCTTACCATTCCTTCACTCTTAAGCCCATTCGCCAGCTTCCCATTCAGTAAGAGACACCAGGCAAACACATCCCTGGCCACACCCTGACACTTGGAATGGCGGGGATGAAAGAACTTCTCGTCTTATCCACACAGGGCTGAAGAACTGGATTCCTGTGAGGTCACCAAGCATCACATCCACCTTAATGTTTTGTCTTTTGCACACTGCCCGTGATACCATGCAGATTTCTCTAATGGGGGAGGGGTGAGTGTGTGCATGTACAAGTCCGTGTGTTTCTGAGAAGTGTCAGGTGGAAATGGTACTTTAAAAGCAGACTTTTACAGATAACCATTCTTTATCTTTTTATTTTTTGGAATGTAGTTTTTCAGTTGAATGAGGTAATTGGTAAATTATTAATAGCCAAAACTAGTGAATACTCAAAATGGATGAGAGGACCATCCACCAGCTCTCTGACAAGGAACATAATGGAAAAATATTTTAATAGGAAGGGTAATACTGCATGTTTTAAAAATATCTCCTTTCATAATTTGTACTGTAATTGTCTCTCTCATTTAAATAATTAAAAAAGGTGGATTGTGTAGTGAGGTCCCAATGGATACATCTACAAAAGAACTCCTGGGAACATTGAAGAAGACAGAGTGGAAAGCCAGAGTAACAGAGAGTTTGCTGTGGGACTGTTTCCTAGTACTGTCCAAGCTACACCCATAAGGTCTTACCATGTGAGTGTGCCGGATAGTTTCAATGTTAACTTGACCTAAGCAAAAGTCATCTGAGATGAGGGAATCTTGATTAAGAAAATGCCTCCCTAAGATTAGTCAATAGGCAAAACTGTAGGGCATTTTCTTAATTAGTGATTGATGTGAGGAGGACCCAGCCTATTGTGGATGGTGCCATCCATGCCTTAGAGTTCTATAAGAAAACAAGCTGAGCAAGCCAGGGGAAGCAAGCCAGCAAGCCAGTAAGTAAACCTCACCCCTTGATGGCCTCTGTATCAGCTCCTGCCTCCAGGTTCCAATCCTGCTTGAATGCCTGTCCTGACTTCCTTCAGTGATGAACAATGATTTGGAAATATAAGCCGCATAAACCCTTTCTTCCCCAACTTGGCTTGGTCTGGTGTTTTATCTTGGTAATGGCAACCCTAAGACAGTGAGCTAAACAATGATGATACTAATAGCCATGACAAAGTGGTGGGGAATATTCCACCAGATCTCAACCTTATACAAAGAACTAAAAGCAACTAAGGAATAGTAATAGCAGGAGAAACAATCCTCCCCAGGGAAGATCATCCAATTTGGTTATCCAATACCAAATGATCAATCCTGAAAGCATAACATACATACAAGTAACATACAAATAAATAGGTTATATTTAGGAATATTCCTAATACATGTGTGCATATGTATATATGCATCTAACATGGATAATGAAAAAATGACATGAATTTGAAAGAACAAGAAGGGGCATATGGGAGGGTTTAAGGGAAGGAAGAAATGATGTAAATATATTGTGGTCTCAAAAATGAGATTACAAAAGTAGGCTAATACCATTCTGCAGATGAGTCCTTCTTTACCTGATCACATGCACATGGCAGCCAGTCTCCTAGGACAACAGTGCACAATGCTCAGTAAAAGTTGTGGTAGACTTTGGGGAGCCCCTTTTGAGGGCCTTGCCCTGCCTGGGGAGTGGAGGGGGGATGGCTAGGGGCAGGTGGGATGTTGGGGGGAGGGGAGGGAGAGGGAGAAGGGATTGACATCTGAAGCAAGCTTGTTCCTAATTTGAACTAATAAAATAAAAAAAGAAATCAAAAGTTGAACAGCTAATTTTTAAATGTGTAATATTTAAAATAATTCACTGAGAATTTAACTGTTCCAAAACTATATTTCCCACTTTTTTCTATTAGCTGTGATGTTCAGTTATAGTCAGAAGGTAAGAAGCCCCTCCCAGTCAGGCTGCTACACAGACACTGTGGCCACACAGAATGGTACTGCAAGATGTGCTAAGATAAAGCAATAGAATAGTGGGACTTTTAGGTCAGATAGAATTTGGAATATTTATGGCTCGTTTCTTTTTTCCTGAAGGAGCCTCTGTGCTAATTCATGGGGTTGGTTTTTATAATAATGTACTCAAACTGACCCGACAGTGTTAGTGGACAAGGGATGGGGGTTGAGGCTGCATCTTTGTGAGGTAGACAGAAGCTTCCCATAAAAGCTCTTGATGGACACTGTAACCCGCCGTCTGCTTCTCATGCTCTCTGCTGGCTTATTTGACAGAATTAAAGGGGGTAATTAAATAGGAACAACAGAGCACTCGTACTTGTGTAAAATACCACTTAAACATGTGAAACTAATTTCAGTCCCTAGAATTGAAATCTGTATCTGTGGTAATCACTGCAGTGTGGGGAAATCCTCTTCTCATAGCTACTTGCTCCTTGAGAAGAAGTGCTGTCACGGCAGTAAGAACATGTGAGGACCACAACAGCAACATTTCCAGTCTGTATCCTCTGCCACACAGACTATAAGAAAGCAAACCAAAACTCGAATGGCCTGTGGAGAAGTGATTGAGAGAAGCGAGGTGGCTATGATGAACTAATTGTGTTTGAGGGTAGGTAGAGACCTTCATCTTTGTTTATGCTGGTGTTCTCCAGACAGTTTGTAGGGCTCCTTACATCCAATAGTCTTCTGATACTATAATTTCACCATCCTCCCTGTAAAAAAAATGGTTTTGTTGATGTTAGCAAAATACTTGAAGTCAGGGTTCTTGTAAATGCCCAGTATTCCCCTAAAGTTGCATTACTAGCTAGAAGGGGTAGACGGGGACAATGAACACCTTTTATTTATGATTACAACTAAGAGAATTATGAAATTATTTTACCGTTGTCAGGTCACATTCCCTTATGTGTTCTTCCCATAAATGTCGTGATTCAGCAGTGAGGACACTGGCCTCGTTTTGATGCTCTTCTGCCTCTGGTGAGAGATGGTTTATATAAAGGAGAATGAGGAGTCGCTTTACGTGGACTGAAGAAACGCTCTTCTTCAGAGCGCTTCCTCACCCAATTCAACAGAAATACTTAAGAGGGCAAGGGCTGATTTATGTAACTCTGTCCATACCTCAGTAGTGAGTTTGTGTTTCAGTTCCAATGCTTTTAAGTCTGAGGTAGAACTCTCATGTAAAATGTTTTTATTGGAGTGCCAGAAATTAGGCTCAGCAAATCTTACATCAGCATTTTTGTGTCCTTTCATTTTATAATTTTTGTAAGTATAAATGATAGGTAAATGTTAAAAATCAAAGTTAAAGTGTGACTCTTTGAAGATACTGCTTTGGGTTATGAAGTTACCTATTAATTATTTTTCTTGAAAATATTTTTGAAAAGGAAGAAAGACATAGTAGCCTGGATTTCTTAGTTGTAGGAAATCTGAGTTCTTTCCAGAAATTAAGTCTGTAATATCCTAGTAAATTTCCTTAGCTCTGGCCAAAACTGGTGTCTTAAGATAAAACCATTGTGGAACTAGGTGAGTAAATAATTTCAGTTTGAAAAAAAATATCTTGGGTTGACAAGCACTTGAAACAAATCTTCCCATATTGTAGGAAAAACTGCTCCCCTCACTTGAGGGACTGGCTGTAAGCTGCTCTTGTAATGCTCTACAGATGAGGATAGACGAGGTTTCAGTATATGGTACCATGATTGAAAATTCACTTGTCAAGTTTTAGTGCCTGGCTCAGAACTTGTCACCTTCACAGCCTTGTGCCAAGACATGTCCCCTTGGCTCTAGGTGGTTTGCTGGAGTGCACC
Source organism: Cricetulus griseus (assembly GCF_003668045.3). NCBI lineage: Eukaryota > Metazoa > Chordata > Mammalia > Rodentia > Cricetidae > Cricetulus > Cricetulus griseus. The sequence continues at coordinate 225,978,523 of NW_023276806.1, forward strand.
TCTGCTCTTGTTCTCTATCTTTCCTTTGCAGTTTCTCACTTGTAGTCTAAATTTCTTTACAGGATGAGTCTAGTAATTCTCCCAGCATCTGAGCCAACTCCTCACACTCATTGGCATGTATGTTAACTTTTGGATGCCTGTGTCAAATAAGCCTTGTTTACAAAATATAACATGAATCAAGAAAAACTTACTGCTTTTCTCTTTTAAAAAAATCTGATAACACTGGAAAAAATAAAACTATTAAATGTATCACAGCTTCATAATGCCATGTAACATATCCCTTGCAAAATGTCCTGCAAGTCAGAATAATAAGATGAAAAGCAAGTTTTTGATCCTTCAGCAATTGGCGCTCTGTTCTTTTCTGTAGACGCTGTTGCCATTCCTGAATTCTGTAGATGTTTAATTTTACACTTCCCTTTTCCTTACTCAAGTACCGTAGAGTTGTTGTTCATATAAAAATTCCAGACCACTGAAGGAACCAGTGGAATAGTCAACAGTACCAAGCTGTTGTAGGCTTTATTGTTTTCTGTTTAACATCTTTAAGATTGGCTATGGGCTATATCCTCTTCATATAGTTCAAAATAAATGGAGAACAATGGAGATGTGAACAGATGGCCTATAAGGGTTATATATTGTCCACTCCTTTAGCTGCTGCAGACCATTGCTAGGGAGTCTGAAATGGACAGTGCTTACTTTAGCAAGAAGCTGCCTCTGTCTCCTCCAGCAGATATCAAATCTGGCCCAGCAGCCATGATTGGAGCCTCTTTGTGATAATCTGCTGGCATTCTCACAGATCTTTGAAATATCTGAAGAGTTCAAGAAAATCTTTTGTACTTCCTACCCTAGTTTTTAACTCTATATCAAAGGAACAGATATAGACGTCCTTTTAGCCATCAAAGTTACACACCCAAGCATTAGATAGTCTGTGGAATCATGGTCTGTGGAATCATGGAATTACTTTGAGATGGACTAAGTCCAAAACTCCATTTTTCTTTTATCTCCACCCACAGCCACAATCTGACAGTGAGACTAGGATCTTATTGCAGGTTCCAAGGTCCTCATTGTTCGTGTATATAAAATATCTAGGAACCTCTTTCTCTTCTTAAGCAAGGCTACCTTACTAAGTCAGCCTACCTTATTGGAGCAAGACTAGACAAGTATACACTTTGGGGGCTACTACAAGCTCCTTCTTTCTAAAGACCCATCCTCTGCATATACGCCATGATGATTCATTCAGTGACCAGTTTCCAATTTTAGGAACTGGCTTATATCTAGAGATTGGGCAAGAAGTTGTGACTTTCTGTTGGTTAGTTTCGTTTTATTATATAACTTAAACACTGCTTTGGTAACAACACTTTGATCTGGATCCTGTGAATATGGGTTCTTAGTATAGTAATCACTGCCAATGTTTTGGAGGGCTCAAGTGTCTCGTGACTGCAACTCCAGTTGTGTTGCTTTTTGTAATAATTGACCCTGCCCCACTGTTAATCCTGAATTGCAGGGCTGCCAAAGTAGCTCAGTTGGTAAAGTAGCTCCGGTGCAAGCATGAGGGCCTGAGTTAGGATTCCCAGCTCCTATGTGGAAGATGAGCCTGGAATGTGACTGTAAGTACTAGAGGGGCAGAGATAAGAAGATAGATAGCAAGGGCCACACCACCTGCCTAAATCATCAATCTCCGGTTCAATGAGAGGTGAGAGACCTTGCACCAATGCGTAAGGTCCTAAGAGAAGGAGACAACTGAAGTCAACCTCTGACCTTCTTATGCATGCACAGATGCACATGAACATATACAGAACACACACCAATAACTATATGTGCATTCCTCTCACCTGAACTTATTCTAACCAGCCTGTACTGGCTGGTTTTTTGTGTCAGCTTGACACAAGGTAGAGTCATTAGAGAGGAAGGAGAAGGGACTTGAGTTGAAGAAATGCTTCCATGAGATTCATCTGTAAGGCATGTTCTCAATTAGTGATCAAGTTGGGAGGGCCTTGCCCATGGTGGGTGGTGCCATCCCTGGGCTGGTGGTACTGGGTTCTATAAAAAGGCAGACTAAGCAAGCCATTAAGTAGTACCTCCCACCATGACCTCTGGATCAGCTCCTGCCTCCAGGATCCTGCCCTGCTTGTGTTCCTGGCCTGACTTCCTTCAGTGATAAACAACAATGTGGAAATGTAAGCTAAATAAACCCTTTCCTCCCCAACTTGCTTTTTGGTCATGGTGTTTTCTCCGAGCAATAGAAACCTAAGACACAGCCTGGAGTAGATTGACCCTGGTATCTCTCCCCCAGCTTCTTCTCTCTCATTTTCCCCTCCAGCCTTCTCATGGCCATAGTTAAATGAAGAACTTGGCCCCTTGGAAGCATATCGATTCTTCCATGCCAGTTCCCTGAGCCCCCTGTTTGCCACTGGCATTCTAGGGATATAAACTTCTCCAAGTCTGAGCCACTTTGACAAGTCTTCACAGAGACCATCCGGTAGGTTTTCTGCTCCCTTTACCAGAATTCTTGGGAAGAAGCCCCATCCTGTGCCAGAAAAGCCTTGCACCATCCGGCATGCTGATTTCTTTCCTTAGGCTTCCTCTTCTTTTAACTAGCATCTTATCCATGCATTATGGCTCCCACACTTGCATGTTATCTAGGCCTTGTATCTCCAATCAGATGCAGACTCTCTCTTCCACCAGCAGTGCTTAAACTTTGCAGATAGGTTAAATTTAACCTTTGCTGTTTTTACTGAGAGAGAGGAGTGTTGAACAGAAGGTGGTGATATTATAGGTTACATGTTCAGTCATTTCAAGGAAGAAAGAGTTTAGTCTTTAATAGAAAAAGATAGATTGACTTCCAACAGCCTGTACATTGTACATTTGGGGTGAATCTAAAAAAAAAAAAATCAAAGTTTTTAGTTCATTAGTTTGACTATTCCTATTCTGTTTTTCTGGTTTTTACTCTTTTGAAGAAGCCTCCTAGCCTTGAAGAAGAGTCTTGGGAAGGAGCTGAGGACAGACCCTTGATGGGAACTCTGTCCTCAACAATGAAATCCCAGACATGGTCCTCAATTGTTTTATGCAATTGGGGAAATGGGGTTCTTTCATGGAATTCTAAGGAGGCCTATGAAGTCTGTACTACTCAAGACGGTTCGCTAGGGTTCCTTGCCTCATGCATCTTACAGTGGCACAGACACTTCTTATATAAAGGGAAAGAAAAGAATAAAACCTCCTAGGGCCTTACTGTGAAGCTCCAGTCATGTGGCGTTATATGTCAGCAATTGCCTTTGACTTGATAATACTCTATTTCCCCTATTAGAGCTGTCTCTGTTACTTATTGTTATACAGGACAAAATAATATTGATAGAAAAATGGGTAAGATTTATTGCAAACTACTTCAGGTGCTTTATGTAAGCCATTTATCCATTCCAGTCACTCTGTGGCATTAGATAAGATCCATTTTAAAAATAAAGAAATTGATACACAGTTTATAGTACAAAATCGCATAGCCCAAAAGCATCAGAACAACCAGTCTACATGTGTTCTCAGTAAAAAGGCTCATTCTCTTGGTAACATATGATCCCGACAAAAAAGATAAATAGATTAATAAGGCAACTGAAGTTGAATCACAATATTGTTAACAAGATTGTCACTTTGTGACCTCTCCTAATGAGATTATATTATCTATCCCTAAGATATAAAACTAAATGGGAAAACGATATCTAATTTTTCCATATAGATAAATATATTCACACCTCATATATTAAAAAAGGTGGCTTAAAATTAAGGATTGCTATTTTGTCAAACTATTTTTTTTTTTACCTTTCCTCGGGAATGCCTGTACTTCTCATACATGTTGATAACCATGATTATAATTCTAAATATTTTAAATAGTGTCACTAACATTTAGAAAAAAGACTTCTCAGCACCTTCTCCCTAATGACCTCTGCAACAAAGAAATAGTGATGTTTCATGGGGAAAATTGAAAAGATTTATCTCTCTTTTTAAATTTTCCAGTTTTGTATTTTCCTTTCTCTTTCTATACAGTTGTGTCTCTATTTCACTTGCCAGCATGGCATTGGCTTTTATTATAAAATGTCAAAATCATTCATGTTTTGGTTATTTTAGGTGTAGGATAACTGTGTTGTGATTGGATTCATTGTGACACACAGAGGCTAAATTTGATTAATTTGGATTCAGAGGGTAAAAGTGGAGTGTTTATTGAAATGCCAGCATCATTCAAGAACAGGACTTCTACTTTTACAACCTCAGAGACTGCTTTCCTCCCAGTGACTCTAGAAATTAAGTGCTAAGAACATCCTTGGAGCAGCTTTTCCCAGGCGCCTGCATTCACCAGTGAAAATGCAGTGTGTTTCCTATGGACGTATAGAGGGGGGAATGCTATCAGTTATTTAGACTCTGATTTATACCCGAAGAGAGTGGCTGCCACTCTCTGTGATTTCAGGGAAGCTGGGTATCAAGGAGCAATTTTCAAAGAATTGAAAGCTGGTGCCAGGTTATGAATAAACTCAGGAAAGCTCTGACCTTTCCTGTCAAATGATAAGGCTGTAAATATGTTGGCAACTCCACTCTGTTGTGAGTACCTGTTCTTTCCTATTGCTGTGGGGCTCCTAGGGTACCAACAATCGGTAACAGCAAACTAAAACAAAATTTATTATATAAAAAAATTAGAAAAGTAAAACATCCGGTATATAGTGCACAGGAAGCAGCTTCTGAAATATCTCTGGAGTTAGAATTTTCCCATTTGAAACAATAACACCCAAATCAAATTTAAAATAGCAATTTGATCACATTTTACCATGTATTAAAATGAAGGCAGCTTAACTGACTTGTGGGGAAGAAGTGAGGTAGTTTGTGGTATTTTAATGCTGTCTTCCTGTTAATGTAAAATTTATTTTAAAACATGGTTCATTTCTGCTTAGATGTAGTCTTTTAAGTAATTGGATAAAGTATACAGCACGCAGGCGGCACTGAGCACAAAGTATTCTGCTTAATGACTGTGGTATCTGTCTTAATTTCATAACTCGTGGGGTTGATAGCTCAGGAGAAAATCAGGGATGAACAGGGAAGAATCAAATCAGATAATGTCTAGGTACTGAGAGGAAAAACTGGGAGCTTTTGTGGTTTTCTGTTGTTTTTTGTTTTCTCTTTAGAAAAATCACACACAAAAAAAAAGAAAGAAAACTTGTGACTCTTTCACATTTAAAAGGGTTTCATGCACTCTTTTGCACAAGTTTAAGACAATTGATTTTCTACCTAAGCAGAAAGGACCCAGAAGGAGGGAGTGAAGATGGCCGCCAGAGGTAGGGGAAACAGTACAGTCCTAGGCATCTAGAAAGGGCTGAAAGTAGAGAACTGACAGTTGCTGTGTCTTAGAACCTATGGCTCAAACAACAGCAAGCATGTTTTATCTTGCAACGTTTCTCTGTGGCCAGGATTTGCAGTATGGCTGGCATTCAAAGTATAGGGTCTCAGGAGCCTTGTTTGTCCTGGCATTGGTTCACTGGTGGCATGTGGCCCACTCACACAGCAGGCAAGCTGATGCTGGCTGTCCATGTGTAAGAGTAAAGGGCTGATCATCCAAAAGAGCCCTTGAGGTCCTTATGACAGAGTGACTAACCTTCCTCAAAGAAAGTAATCTTCAAGCAAAAGAGCAGCTGTCCTTTCCTTCTTTTTTTTTTCCTTATGAGAAAAGCCTCAGAATTCACAGAGCAACACGTGCAATACCCCGTCTATCACTCACGTAGAATAGAGGTCTTGTTAGCTACATGGGGTATAAGGCAACAAATACCAGATGGCACTGTCTAGTGAGTGTCATGTTGGAGACACTACCACTGAGGAATGTGACAAAAAAAGAGGTACCCCATTCATACGCACATGTCTCTGCAATAAGAGAGGTGTGTCTTCAGTCAAGTAGAGATTCAGTGTGAACAGATCATCCTGAGTGCACCTGAAGTGAGACAAAAGAGGAAGAATGCTGATACAGCCACAGATGTTACTTTAAACACAGTACGACTGTGTATCTAATCATGCCCTCCCTCGTTGTAATCAGCTCTTCTGTAGAACAGAGATGGAAGTAGATTACATTAAGGTAGATTTTTCTGAGAAATCTTAACCATCTTAATCAACAACCATGATGTTGCCTCGGTGAGTCAGAAGTCACTTCTGCTTCATTCTTCCAGAAACAAAACAAAAAAAAGCACTGCACAAATATTGTTACTGCACTTACTTATATTCTGATTTCAAGAGTCCTCACCTCTTCCAGAAGAGCTGTGAAAATAAGAGTACTGTATCATGAAGATTTGATCTGCAGAGCTTAAAAGATGTGTGCATTCTAACATTTTTGCCCAAGTGACAGTAAATTGTATATTTTTCCTAGTTTTATATCTACTGGTGTAATAAGGACTCCAGACAAATGCAACTCAGAGAAAGAACTGGTTTATTTCAGACAAATGCAACTCAGAGAAAGAACTGGTTTATTTCAGCTTCCAATTCTAGGTCACAGTTCTTTGTTGAAAGAATTCAAGGCAGGAGCATGAATGCAAGTCATTCTACACAGAATTACCTCCATCCAAGAATTCAATTCACAGTCACAGAGCATGAACCATGAAATATACTGGATGTGGGCTCACAGGGTTATGCTTAGCTAGCTTTCATATACAGCCCAGATCTACCTCTTCATAGAATGGTACTATCCACAGTGGGCTAGTCTCCCTACATCAGTTAACAAGCTAGACAATTCCCCATAGACATGCTTCCCACAAGCTAGAGTGATCTAGCAATTCGTAAGTTGTAGCTCTCCTCATTTAACTCTAGGTTGTTTCAAATTAATTGTTAAAGATGTCTAGGACAGTGCTATTAAGTACTACTTTTCAAATTGCTTCCTGAATATGTTAGTCTAACATTCTTGACAAAAAATGAAAAGCAGACAGAGTTTTAAAAATTGAAAGCATCCAGTTGTATGGTGTCCCTATTTTGTTTTGATAATAAAAACGAAAGAAGCAAATGTCTCCTTAACATTTGTTCTGAGTCATGTCTCATTGTTAGTACTTTACATATCAAATTATTTGTGCCCAACAACTACCCTTTTATTCTGGTTTTATAGATAACAAAACAAAATTTATAGTGGGTGGAAAAGGACTTTATAGCTCATCACTGTGCAGATATCAACTCCAGCTATCTCAAAATTAGCATCTGTTAACAATGACTGATATTCTCCACAATGGGGGCTAGAAAAGGGAACAGACACATTTAGAAACCCAAATGTATGTCTCTTAATTGAGGTGCCAGTGTAAGGCATGTTGGTCTATGTAGTTGGTATTTTTTTCTCTTTGCTCTTTGGGGGTCCACCACCCAGCTGTCAAATAAATACACAGAGACTTATCTTTTTATGAGTGTCCAGCCTTAGTTTGACTTATTTCTAGCCAGCTTTTCTTAACTTAAAATACTGTCTACCTTCTGCCTCTGGGCTTTTTACCTTCATTTCTGTATATATTTTCTTTCCTTCTTACTCCATATCTAGCTGTGTGGCTGGGTAGCTGTTCCCTGGCATCCTCCTCTCCACCTTTTCTCCCTCTTCTTTTTCTACTCTTCTTCTCTTCCTATTTATTCTCTCTGCCTACCAGCCCTGCCTATTTCTCTCTCCTGCCTAGCAGTTGGCCATTCAGCTCTTTATTCGACCAATCAGGTATTACAGGCAGGCAAAGTAACACAGCTTCCTAGGGTTAAACAAATGCAACACAAAAGAATATAGCATGTCCTTGCATCATTAAATAAATATTCCATAGCATTAAAGAATGGAACACATCTTTAACATTCCACAACAGGTCTACCTTATTTCTTATAAGGTTCAGGGCAACTAGCTGGTCAAGAACAGACTGGTAGATCAGGAGATCTTATTGGGAACTGTGAGCACACATGTGTAGCTTCTGACTTGGGGTAAGAATGATAGGCACCTGGTTTTATGTAAAATATAGTTGATAGGATTTCCTTGTGGATTATAGGTGATGTATAAAATGGAAACTCTTTGGTCAACAACTGGAAGGATAGAGCAAACATCAGGAGAGAGCAAAAACTGTTGAATAGGGTAGGCTTGAGAGGAAAGATCATGATATAGAAAATAGGCCATGTGAAAAACCAGAATTTGGTGGGGAAGAATGAATATGAACTAGTACACTAATCCAGGAACTGTCGTTATTTAGGAAGCTTGGTGGGCTATGTAGAAGGATCCAGTTGAAACTCAACCGCTCAGTCCCAAAGCCCTACAAATTAAGATATTTGGAAAGAAGAATAGAGGCTTCCCAATGAAGTGTGAGTTAAAATGACAACCCAGAGAGTCCTATGTCTGGAAGCCAAAGAAAGCTGATAGTTCAAAGAGAGACTGGAAATCCATGGCAGATCTCATCAAGAGATCAAGTCATGCGGAGATGAATAACTGACCATTGGATTTAGCTATTCAGAGGCCATTGGTTAAATGATGAAAGCTACTTTTGAAGAGGAGAGAGGTGCTTAACTGGTGAATCTAGGAAATAAACTGAAGGCAGTAAAGGAAGACAACACTTTCTAGGAATTTCAGTGTAAAGGAACAAGCAACAATTGGCATGTGTCCTAGAGTTGTCTTTTTAACCTTCTTGAAGACTACTAACTATAACCATAGGTATTACTAACATTGATGAAAAGGAAAGCATCCCTCCTACCTCATTTAATAAAGACTGCCTGGAAATTTTCATATGAAAAAAAAAAAACAGTCCTCTTCATTAACACTTTCTCTTGTCCTTATACTCCATCCCCCTTCCAGTCTTAAGGATATGTAGCTTTTGAGATGACAGAAAAGAGCACGTTTTGGGGTGCTGGTGAACACAGGCTGACAAGCGGGAAGGGTGTAAGAGAACATATTTGTTCTGAGAGTCACTGTGGGAAGCAGGCGTCTACCGTAGGAGGCTCTGTGCACCCTGCACAGTGAGGAAGCTGGGGCAGTGAACACGAAGACAAAATGGAAATAGATGACTCAGGGTTGACATCCCATCACCCCTTTTGTGATTGCAGAAAAAAAAAAGGAGGGAAGCAGAGTCACTGGATTTAATAGCTGAGAATGGATTAAATTATCCCTACCAGTAAAAATAGAAAGGTCCTATGTTATTGTAATCCTAGACCGTTTATATTGAGAATTCCAGAAAATAACAGGTACACTGAAGGCATGGTACCAGTTATGAAATGTCAGAAATTCTTGCAACATCTCCAAATGATGGAGAAAGAATGATTCATATAGCATTAATTTATTAAATGTCTGTAAGTTTCACAGAGTGGAGAAGCGATCTTCTTAAGATGCCTTAATGGAAGCATTCTAACACAAATGTTTCCTTTTGCTAATATTTTGCGTTAGTCTCATGGTGAGTAATCACTTTCTTTTAAAACATACTGGGGAATGTCAACCTATGCTTGAATGAAACCTCAAACAGAAAAAGTAGATAAATCAGAATTCATAGTTTAATCCGCTGCTCTTGGGACACTTACTATGCCGTAATCAAATCCTGAAATGATTTGATGAGGGCCATATGATTTCCATTTTATAAGTAGATGTATTATAGTAGCATATATTTTAAAGTGTGGTTTGAGCACTGTTGACAGGATATTCATAAATATTAGTGAGTGCATTAGTATTTAATCAGATGAACATCGTCTAGGTAACACTGAGGTTCTCCTGAGTCCCTTCCGTCTATCTGAGCCTTCCCTACCATACTTTCAAGACACCTCCCCAGCTCTTCTGCTCAAATTTTGAAATAATTTTTTTCAAAATTATTGACACATTTTCATTGATACTTTTTTCCATTTACTCTAAGCAATTTCCAAGTTAGATATTTATTAAACACATCAAGATGTTCTCCCTCTGGGCTGTTAATTCAGCCAGCAAAATAACAGTAGGATTCCTTATCATTTTTGGAGTAACAATATGAACCTATTTGCCAGGTGAAATACAGCAGCCACGCGCTGCATTTTGTGGCTCAGATAAAGATTGTAGCCTTTGAAAGGAAGTCCTCTCTCAGTGCTAAGTGGGAAACATGAGATCATGTACAGAGCAGGGCTTCCTTCCTGTGTGGCTTCTCCTGTCGAGGCTGGGGGAATCGTGGAAGCCCAGAAGCCCTGACCAGTCTCAGCACTGCATGAAAGGGCTGCCAGTGAAGGGCATTTGGAAAATTAGCCCTCACACTGGCTCAAAATGCCCTTCCATGCAGCTCATCCTGTCTCCACTGTTAGAATTGCTTACTCCTGGAATAAGTGTTCTTAAGAGTCAGTGCTTAAAATACGGTACCTTTGGAACGGCGAAGAAAAAGCTTTCAACACTTTCGTGTGGCAGCATTTAGCAGGTCCTCTCCTCCAGTTCCAATAAAAGGAAAGCATAGAGACGGGGTAAGACATGTAAAATAGCATGAATGCTGTCGTGAGGGAAAATAAAAAGCATGTTGATTTCATCAGTCCAAGTTTTGAAATAGTCTAGATTTAGAGGGCTAATAGAGGAAGGAGCCTGCCCTCGTAGAATTCCAATTGTTTCACAATCATTTTTTAAATTTTGAATAAACAACATAAATTAATTGGTATTAGGAAGGTGCTCTTTTTAATATGCAAATATATTTGCTTTTTATTTTAAATTTTTATTTTACCAATCAAAGTTTCCCCTCCTTCCTCTCCTCTTGTTCCTTCCACCCACAAGAAGGTGCTTTTTTTTATCATTTAGTGTTAACTGTTCAACTAGAGAGTAAGGTTAATTCATTTCAGAAAACACATAATGTCAGCCTGACTTTACCACATACTTTCCAGAACAAAAAACAAATATAGGTTGTCAATTTGGAAACATTATCTCTAAAATGTTCTGGCTATAGAAATATTAAACCAAAATGTCAAAGTTATGTGGCTGTATCCCTCTCCCTCCCTCCCTTCCTCCCTCCCTCCCTCCCCACTCTGTGTGTGTGTGTGTGTGTGTGTGTGTGTGTGTGTGTGTGTGTGTGTGTGTTTGTATGTGTGTGTATTTCTAAGACATATGTTAATACTGATTCAATACAAGCCATGTAATCCAACCTGCTATTCTTATGTTTGAATTCTGTATCTATAAAGAAAAATAAAGGAGTCTCATGAGTCCTCCAGCTATGAAGTTTTGCAAATGTAAGTTATTTTGGTGGACCATTTGTTGTGTGGTTGCTTTTTATGACATGATCACTGTCATTATGAAAGTACACCAGCCCCAGGCTGTGTGCATAGAGCAACAGCCACTTCTGCTGCACACAGTGTGGGCCCTGCAGCTTCTTTTGCTGCACACAGTGTGGTCCTTCAGCTTCTTCTGGTCACACAGTGTGGATCCTTCAGCTTCTTTTTCTGCACACAGTGTGGGTCCTTTAGCTTCTTCTGGTACACACAATGTGGATCTTTCTTCTGGTGCACAATTTGAATGCTTCTGGTGCACACAGTGTGGATCCTTCTTCTGGTGCACACAGTGTGGATCCTTCAGCTTCTTATGGTGCACACAGTGTGGATCCTTTTATCTTCCTCATTGAAGTTTTTCTGCAGGCTATTTACTTCCTTGCAGTATTTGCTAATACAATTTCAAGTACCTGGACAGAGTGGCAGAAGATGACATGCTAGAGATTGACCCTGTGATTAAGCAGTGCACAGGAGGGTTCCATTCATACAAGGTCTGGTGGTTTACTTGCAGTGTATACAGCAGTTAACAAAGGGTGTGTTCTGAGCATTAATAGAAATTTAATGAATGACTGTTTTGTGATCCACCAGTCTCACCAGATCCTTGAATCTTTTATATCAACTAGAAAGGTCATTATACTCTTCTTGTGTTCCATGTTTTGTGATCTTGTCAATTCGCTATGCATTTGCATTTTGTAAGGCTCATACTAAGGTATTCTAAAACATTCTTGTGCAAATGTTGACATAGTTGCTAAAATTTAAGGATTTAGTAATATAAACTGAATTAAGTTGGTTTCATATTTGGTACTTTTAGATGACAAAATCTAGGGTGAGCTTTACTAGTTTCTTTCAATTAAGCCATCCACCCTTGCAGTAAAGAAACAATACAAAATATAATGGGAATGGTCTCTTAGATCTCAGTAGGTAACTCTCTCTCTCTCTCTCTCTCTCTCTCTCTCTCTCTCTCTCTCTCTCTCTCTCTCTGTGTGTGTGTGTGTGTGTGTGTGTGTGTGTGTGTGTGTGTGTGTGTGTGTTGCTCTAGGGTAGAATTATGATCTAGGGAAACTGATACATGATACCATTGTCCTTAGCATGATCTTGAGCACGATTTCTTGTACATATGCCATGAAACATCTTTGCTGCCTTTCACTGGATTATAGTTTCAGCCACATTAAGGTCACCACATATGTTCAAATAACCGAAACTGCAAAGGCAAACCATGATTGATTTTTGTTCCTTCTTCACTGTATAAAACTGCTTTTGACTTCAAAGAGTTATCTTAGCCGAGAACAGAGGATGGAGCAGGAACCTGAGTCGTGATTCATGGGAGTATATGGAAGTGAATGATTAGTTCATGTGCCTCTGGTCTTCAGTGATGTCATAAATCCTGCAGAGGTTCTTTAACGTCAGGCTCGATGCCTGCCTCTGTCAAACCTCATATAGACTAGCATATATTATAAACTGAGAAATCTAGGGGATGAACAAAAATTCCTTTCCCAAGTCATTCATTTTTTAGAGATGTCACATTGACAGGCCGATAGAGGATGAAAGCATAATGCTGCTCTCTTTTAGCCATAAAAGCTAAATTTGCATATTCATAAACACCAAGACCCTTCACATATGGCAAAACGCACTTTTAAAGCAAGAGACAAAATGCTAATTGATGATAGTCTAAGACCTATCTGTGACTTCTCGAGTCTCCAAACTAGTTCATTCCCCAAATGAAAATGTTAAGGTGCATTGGTTCTTAGACTAACAAGAAAGGCCGGGCATACCTCGAAAAGCCAGGCAGGAGGCATACCTCGAAAAGCCAGGCAGGAGGCCTCCCACCGTGCTGCTTAAATCAGCGATTTTACAGCAGTGCTTCTCTCCCCAGGATAATAAAGCTTAACATGTATATGTGCTGTTTCCTTTGCTTTATACATTGGAAGCTGAAGGATCTTCTCTCAGGGAGTTAATATCCACCAGTTGAAAAATTATTTTCTTCCCTTCATCATTCTTCAGGAGAGTTTTCTAGAACACTGAACATACAATGTATTTAGCTGGCTTCTACCAAACATAAAGCAATCCAAAAACAAGGAAGAACACTCATTACAAGTTAAGGGTGAATATAAACAAATTGAAATTAAGGCCCACCCATAATGTGGGGATCCCTCCTTGATAAGCCATGGGAAGCCACCCTCATTGTCAGAAATGTTAGAGGTGCAAAAGTCAGGGCCTCCATGCAGATTCCAACCCTCTCTCTTCCAGCATTCTTGAGTCCTGTATCTACTAGCTGTTGCCGTCTGATAGTGTGGCATTTCTCCCATGGGGCCCTAGAAGGGCAGCCAAAAACAGGAAACTGAGCCAGGTTCTACCTTCATGAAATGCCACAAATCACTTCCTTCTGAAGCCAAAAGAACTGATAGTTTCTGCCACCCCTTCTGCTGACAGCTGCAATTATTATAAAAGAAACATCTTCACCTCCTTTCAGGATTTGTTCAAATGTGCAGTGTGTAGTATTCAGGGGTGTCCATTTGTATTACATTCTGAATGCATATCTTTAGAGAGAATTATTTTGCTTTGGAGAATAGGAGGGAGGTGGGGGAAACAAGCGTGTGGTAAGCTAGCCAATCTCAGTCACTTTAGGGGGAAAGCTGTACAAAGCAATAAAGACATATCGTGCCTTCCGGAAAGTTAAAGGATTTTAGAGGTAAAACCAGAACCAGTTGCCATGGCAGTTGAGGTGTGACTCCTTTTCCGTTTGGGCAGCTCTGTTCGACTAGTGTAGATTTCAGACCTGGCCTCCTACTGCCCTCAGTCATGGTGAGGGGAGATTTGAAGGGTTGTTGTCAGGCATTCTGGAAACTTGCACTTTCTTACTTGTAGAGAAGATTCAGAGTAGAGGGCATTTAGCGGATTGCATACAGTCCCCAGCCCCCATGCACATACGTGTGTCGCCTGCCGTGTGCTGCTCACCGTACCTTCATGCGGCTCCTTTTTAACAAGTGTGGAACCAGGCTGGGCTCATTGTTTTCACTCAGAAGTATTTATGTAGAGACATGTCTCTGATGCTTGCATAGATGCCCATAAGTGAGCAAACTGTGTTCTTACACAACCCAGGAACTCTTGCCCAGTGGTAGCACTTACCCACAATGGGCTGAGCCCTCCCACTGAATCATTGGTCCAAAGATTCTTTCTCATCTCATCCTTCAGACTCATTTCTGCCACTCAGGCATATTATCTGCACCACAGTCAACCCATGCTTGTGTGTATGCAGTGTCTCCTGCATGATGGCTCGCCTTCTCCCTCAACAGCAGACACCCAGTTCAAAAATGTATTGTTCCTTAAAATAATTTGTTTGACCATATTTAGGCCTTCCCTGGTTGAAAGTTGAAATTCTTTTAGTAGTTTCTGTGGCTGTGATAAAAACATTAAATAAAAACATTAACCTAAACCAACTTGGGGCAGAAGGGGTTGGTTTGGCTTACAGTTTACAGGTACCATTGGGGGGAAGCTGCCAAGGCAGAGAACTGAAGGCAGGAACTGAAACACAGGCCATGGGGGCGCTGCTTACTGGCTTGCACTCCATGACTTACTCAGCTTGCTTTCTTATTTGCCCCAGGGCCACTTGGCCACTACCCACAGTGCGATGAACCCTCCACTTAATTATTAATCAAGGAAATGCCCCCCCCCAGAAACATGTTCCCAGGCCGATTGGATGGAGATAGTGCCTCGGTTGAGGTTCCCTTTTTCCAGGTGACTCGAGTTTGTCTCAAGTTGACAAAAGCTCACCAGTCCACCTATGTGTGCATTGAGAGGATCCCAATGATTGCCACAGGAGGCAGGGAACCCCTTTATAGTGCTTGTGTTGAATTTTGAATGTCAGAAACCTGACTCAGATAAGTAAAGATTCTACTTGGGAAATAATCTTGTATATGTAATTAGGCAAATGTTTGTTTTTTGAGCCTAGAACTCAGTGTCAAGAAAAGTTTCATCTTCAGCAAGTGCAATGGATAGTATCTTTAGAATTGAAAGGTGTAAGGAAAAATACTTTATATGTGTGGCTCTGGATATATCTAACCGATCTATGAACTGTAAAACTGGTAATGACAGTAAGCTGATATGGAAAAGCACTTAGGGCTCAATGTTAGTCAGTTCTTAGATCTAAAATATGTGCTGAGCTAATTTGTGGTTAGCATTGTGATGAGCCACATTAAGTGTTAGCTGGCTCCTGGCATGCTGCAGATCCTCCCTTTCTTCCCCTTCTTCATGCTCACTCTTCTCCCTCAGGGAAAGCACAGGCTCCATGTGGACACTGGAATGGAAGGCAGCTGGTGTGGTCTTATCCCTGTTGGACAGCGTTGCAGCCAGGTGACAACAACGGGCCTGAAATGGAACCTGAGTGAGTAAAACCCTTCTAGAAAGGGAGGCCTTTCTTTTTCCATTTGTGAGAGGGTGTTTGTGTGTTTTAATCAGAGATGGCTTTGAAGACATGAGCCTCTGGGTCAGCCTCCTGCTCACAGGCATCTGCGCCACGCCTAGCAGTTTTCATCCTTCATGTCTTTGATGTTCACATGAGTAACCCAAGGATGAACTACTGACAGGCTGTTTGCTGCAGCCCCTGTGCTAGCGTCAGTTCCCACCGCCACCATCTCAGTCATTTATGCTTTTCATTTCCTGTTCTGTTGTGTGGCTTGGAGCCTTAGGAGGTATACTCCTAATTTTGACTTGTTTTATGATGATGCCCTAGCATCTCTTCCCTAAGCTATATGGAACATTTGTATATCTTCTTGGAGAAAATAATATAACGTCTTTGCTCCTCTACTCGCCCAGCTGTTCCCTTTGTCCTGGAGGTGAGTCCTTCACAAGCTCTGGTTATGAGTCCTTCATCAGATATGTGGCTTACAGATGTTTTCTTAGAATCTTGCCTTGGATTTTTATTTCCTAAAACTTGACTCGCTAAATGAATTCTGATGAAGTCGGGTTTTTTTCTTTTTGTTTTATGCCTCTTGATGCCCTGCTGTGATGTCTAGAAACATCGCTTCATGTACAGGAACCATGCTTTACTTTTTAGAAGCAGGTGAAGTTCTGAACTTGCAAGTGGTTTTCATAGCCAAATCTTTGAGCTCTCACAGCTTAGCTTCTGTTATTAAATATTTAAATGTTTTCCAAAAATTACGAGCTGCCTTAATCTAGTCAAAAACTTCCTGACTTGAAGAAAAAAAAAAACAGAATGTGGAATCCGTTCATTCAATAAATGTTGATTAACCCTTCAAAAAGAAAGAAAGAAAGAAAGAAAAGAAAAACTGCCAGACGTGGAGTCACTCAGCCTTGATTAACCACAATCTATCTCAGGCTGTGTAAGAAATATGTACAACCATGTCATTCTTTTCTAACATGTTTACCTCTGAAATAGTTTGAAGATAAAAAGATTCGTTTTTAAGTCCTTCCTATAAGTCAGTGATGAAACAATTAGGAAAACTGGAACTGCTTTGAAACTCACCTAGAGACTTGTCAGTTTGAAAAGAGAGCAGGTTTCCTTCCTGCCCCTAAGTGTCTGATGGCTTTGAAGCTGTTCATCTGAAGCTGACATAAGCTCCCATTAGAAGTCTTTTGAAAACATTGCAACCTAAATCAACTATTTTAGTTCCTGTATTTCCCATTGCTTACAAGGATCTGAAGTAGGCAGCAGTAAGCTCTCTCCCAGGTCTAGTGGTATCCAGACTTTCCAGTGCTGGCACCAGGAAGGATCAAACATCAAGCCAAGAGACAGATGGCAGAGAGGTGCTGTAGCCCATCTAGTCCTGGTGGTAATGGGAATCATTGGTCCAACTGTAGTTCCCCTGAGCTCTTCAGAACACCGTTCATCCTCTGGTTCCCACAGCACCGTGTACACACCAATTCCAAAGAGCAGTATAATTCCAAAGAGAAGGGTATAATCTTTGATCTTGCCTGAATGCAATATGCCATTATTCGTTTGTTTGGTTATAGGCTTCTTTGAGTTTTGAAATAATTTTCTCTGCATCTTTATTATAATAAATGAACTGCTGGGCATGATTGAGTACATCTGTAATCCCTAGCATCTAGGCATCCTAGGAAGGATGATTGCCACTAGTTTGGGGCCAGACTGAACTAACTGACTAGTATCAGGCTAATAAGAGTTAGATTGCCTCAAAATACATTCAATACCCAGCAACTACTAAGCACATACAAAGATTCAGACTTGGAATTAACTTTCAAGAAAATTCTTGTTCTAGGGGCTTCTAACATGGGTGGTATTTAAAAGCAACAAAAGAAATATGATGGTATATGTTGTCTATAGAGAAGTGGGTTGATTTTGTTCACATATGCCCCTGTTTTACGAAGTTCCACACACTGATAGGTCACCATTGTTCTGTCACAGCTACAAAGTAGGCTCCAACTCTGAGAAGAAAGAAAGATCTACAGTTGCGTAGTCCTTAGTCCTTCTTGCATCAGCCAAGAAAAGCAGCTTCTCGGGTGGGCACATGCCACCCCACAGTCAAGTGGTTTCATGCTTTCACCTGTCCATCTAACTCACTTTAAAGGTCTGGTGCCACAGGTTTCAAAAGTAGTTTAGTAGATCTTTTACCCACCTACAAACCTACACATCACATTTTCACATTTTAAAAAGTACAAAGAATACCTATGTATCATCTTCAAGAGCTGAAACTTTCCAAGTAGCACTTTTATTGCCTAACAGCATGATATCAGTGTTCATTGAATCAAGCCTTGCACAGGAATTGCTTAGACTCTAGGCCCTAGGAGAAAAAGCCATCTCATGGATCACTGCACCTTGGCCTTCACTGCAAGCACCATGCTGCCCTGTTACCATAGTGGACTCTGTTGCAGGAGATTTGTTCACACTGACACTCTGAGACTGCCAATAAAATTAAATGTTGAATCAAAGGACAGAGTCAACATTTAGCTGACGAGGATTAACCATAGAGTTTTTGGCAGACCCAGATTAGGATAGAGAGATGCAGAAAAGAATAGGGAGAGGCATAGATTTGTGGCCTCTTTCAGTCCTGCAATCGTGGAGAGGCTGAGTCAGCTGATCATTTTTCCATTGCTCTATGGATCTATCAGGTTTTAACCCTAACAACTGACTCCTGGGTTTTATTTAATAATAGAACAATAAAAGTAATCGCTCAGGACTCTGCTCTTGAGCACACAAGTCCCCCTGTTCCAACTCCTTGAAATGCCCAAATTAAATCACTTTGAGGAGCTAGCACATGGGTGATATGTCTTTATGGCCTCTGCTGGCAAGCATGGTGGTTTTGTTTTATTGGCAGCTTCTGCTTCCGTTCTGTGCTCCTTCTACCTCATTTGCCCTTGAACTGCTCATTCATGGAATTTTGTCAATCCCTGATCATCTTTTCCCTGATATGAATCACCTTTTTAAGTGTGTGTGTGTGTGTGTGTGTGTGTGTGTGTGTGTGTGTGTGTGTGTACACGTGTGTGCACATGTGTGCACGTGCGTGCCAGAGTTTACATGCACCACCTGCATGCAGGTACCCAGGAGCCCATAGATGGCATCAGACCTCCCAGAACTGCAGTTCCAGGTGGTTATGAGCTGGATGTAGCTGTAAGCCAGTGAATCCAGGTCTTCTGCAAGAGAAGTAAGAGCGCTTAACCTCTGAGCCATCTCTACAGCCCTTTTGATCTTTTTGTTTTGTTTTGTTTTTTCTAAGTTCTTTTAGCATTTTCAAGTGTGTATATAATGAGTTTTGGTTGTTTTCACTGCCCTGTTTTCCCCTGTCTCGTCCCACTGCCTCTCCTGTGGGAAATCCTGCTCCCTCAACCCCAAGCTTCCCTCCTACTTTCTTGTCTTGGGCAATGGTGAGAAAGAGCAGGGACCGTTCATTTGGTTTTTGCATGAACATGAGTGGGGTTTGTTTACTGCAACTTACCTGTGGCTATACCACTGAAGACAAAGACAGCCTTTACTCAGCAAACACTAACTATTGTCCCTTAGTGAGGTGTAGGACCTCATGAGCCCCAGTCCTCTGCGTGATGAGATCCTTTGCAGGGAACTGAAATAAACTAAAAACAATAGGAGGTTGTTGTATTCAGAGAGGGAATCAAAGGAGCCAGGAAAGGCAGATGATGACTGGCAGAGGTCAGTAGGGACTAGTGTGACCACATGGAAGCCTTAATTGTAGCAAATGTCTACAGAAGAGCTAAATTTCAGGGATAATTTGAACTGACTTTACTTAGCTGTTGCACAAGGGAAACATCACTGGACACTGCTGGTACTCTTAAAATTCCTGTTTCAACCTTGAAGACACTGAGACTACTTTCTGAATCCTAAACGAAATCATGTCTAAAAGACCCTGTCACCCGGCAGATGCTCTGGTCCTCTGACTCTGCTGCTCATAAAGCCCTAACCGTCATTCCATGAACACTACCCCCTAAGAACACAGCACACCGACCTCTGCCTCCTGCAGCTTCCTGCTGTCCACACTCTCACTACTGTGTTTCCAATAAATGTTTCCCAAAACAACCTCAGGGTTCCCAAATCTCCTGTCTCCAAAGACAGTGGTTCTCAAACTTCCTAAAAAGAGTGTGGCTTCTGATGGGGGGCAGGGCAACTGGGAGGAAATGGAGGAAGCTAACCATAATCGTAGCACATTGTGTTTTCTATAAACAAACAAACAAATAAGTAAATATATTTTCAGTAAAAGAAGGAAGAAATAAAGAATAAGTGTTTAAGAAAAGAAAAGTGTAATGAAATTTTACATGTTAGAATGGTTGAAAGTTAGAAGATCAAATAACCGAGGAACTTCACTTACCAAACCCTGTGCGGACATACCAGTCCTTGCCATGAAGACTTTGAGAAGCTTTTGAAAGTGGACAGAAACATCCTTTATACATGAGTTTACATGTATAAATCTAATGTTCTGTGTGCGTGAGAGTGCCTTTGCGTATCTGACCGTGAGAAGATGTATGTTGACAGATATCCTTCAGTGGGTAATGAAGCCTGATCTGGACAACCTGGTTCTAGAGCAGCTTTAACCTTTAACCTGTTCTTGGTTTTGCTTGATTTGCAGCTCTGGGTACTTTTGAGTTTTAACTGCTGACCATGATACTTGGTTCCTATTCATATATGTCATGCAGCTTCTCATTCAAACAAAAAGGGGTTATTATGGCATGTAACTAGACTGGTTTCTGTCTATTAGCAGATTCATCTCATCAGCCCTGACCATGTGAGTGTCTGTTGTTGAACTCTCCTTTGGACTGGTGGTTTTATCTACTAGGTTTTCTCATTACTAACAGAAATTAAACTCCTGACATGTTTATCTTCATTTTTATTATTTTGCTCTTTAAAATTATTCAGTTGCACAACATATTACCAATACCACTTAGGATATTTAAAGTATCACAAGCTGTTATGGTATTTTGTTAAACAACAACAAAAAAAAATACTTTGTGCTGGGGCTGGAGAGATGGTTCATTCAGTAAGGTGCCACACAAGCATGATGCCAGAACCTGTGTAAAAAGCCAGGTGTAGTGGCTCCTACTTTTAATCAATGGTGTGGGGGAGGTGGGGGTGGGCAGATCCTGGAGTTTGCTGGCCAGCCTTCCTAGCTTAATTGACAAGCCAGCAAACAAGGTGAGCAGCTCCTGAAAAGCAAGACCTGAGATTGCCTTCTACCTTCCAAACACATGTGCACATACTTGCACATGCCTGTCCACCTGCACACAAACATGCTCCTGCACATCCGTAGACCTACACATACTGACACCTACACACACGTATGAGCTACACTTGTTTTGGAAAAGATTAGTTTTGCCAAACCCAATGTCATAAACATTTGCTCCTGTGTTGCTGTTTACAGGTTTTTGCTCTTAGCTTTGGGTTCTGGATGCCCACTTTGCATTAACTTTTAGATAGGATATGAGGTGATAATTCAGAGACAGTATGTTGGTTCCTATAAGGAAATTAGCTGTGATTCCCATAGGGGTTGTCTGGATTCTGTAAATCACATTGTAGAGGGCACCATCCCAACAGTGTCAAATCTTCCAGTCGGTGAACACAGGCTGCTTTTCGTTTATCCAAGCCTTGACATTTTCGTCCCTGTTTTGATGACATCACTGACTTAGTTTTTCAGTCCTTTTGCTCCACTAGTTCCCAAGTGTTGTTCTGTTTTCAGGTTCTGTTGCTGCAACAGAATTACTGTGATTGCATTTCATTCACAAGAGTATCAGATGTGCATCAGTTGACTTCGTGTTCCATAGCTCTATTAGACAGGGTTCTCTATGGTAACAGAATTTATAGAATGAATACATGAATTTATTTTAGTGGCTTACAGAAGGTCCAAGAATCCCACAGTTGTTCAGTCCATGAGGCTGGATGTCTCAGCTGGTCTTCGGTACATGCTAGAATCCTGAATAAGTAGGCTCTATGCCGGTGAAGGAATGGACTTTCTAGCAAGGGCAAGATCAAACTTCCTTCTTCCATGTCCTTTAAATAGGCTTCCAGAAGAAGGTGTGTTTTCCCTTAAAAAGATCTGGATGAAAGTTGCGGCTTCCCACCTCAAAGATCCAAAGTAGAATTGGATCTTCTCACTTCAAATGGTTTGATTCAGCAAAATCCCTCACAGATATGCCCACCATTTTAGGGTTTTAGCTATTCCAGATGTAGTCAAGTTGACAACCAAAATAGCCATCCCAATGGGATTGGTGGATTCATTAGCATTTTTTCATATGAGAATATGTCTGGAAACATGGTTTTACTTATTCTTTTGATACCTGGATGTCTCGGATGTATTTTACTTCTCATATAAAGATGGGCATCAGTAAAAATTTGAATACAACTATAAGTAGACATCTGCCTTGATCCCAGTCCTAGAAGAAAACCATCCACTTTTCCAAAGTGTTATGTGAATATTTGTTCACACCTGATGGGACACTGACAGCAGCCCAAGGAAGAAATTCTACCTAATTCTAAGTTGGTAATCCAGTAATCTTACTGGGGTTGCCTGCAGGGGATTGAGGAAGAGATGACATTTAGGAGCACAGGTGATGTCCAGGAACACAGGTGACTCGCCAGAAAGTCAGCCCCGCTGTGAATGGTGATTCACAAAAGCTGTGTCACTGGCGTTCCCTTGGCTTTCAGGAAGCTTCAGTGAGGATTCTCCTAACTCCTTTCAGCTGTGTGAGCCTCTTGAGCCTTTTGTGAGTTCCTGATCCTCATGCTTCCTGAGCTTCCTGGTCGTAGGCACGTTCTAACCCACTTCAGGAGAGAACGTTTCATTTGGAAAGAAGTAGCTACACTAACTCCACCCTTGATCCATTCCTTATGATTCATTCTGCTTCTCTTGTATGGTGTTCCCTAAGTCTTAGAAAAGATGGTATGGACATCTCGTTATGTATTTGCATTTGTGGCTGAGCATGGACCACTAAGCAACAGCCACGTATCCTCAGCATCTCGACTGATGCTGAATCTCTGCAGTAACCACTGTCCACTGTTCCCTGCAGTCCCGACACAGACAGAAGTAATAGTCTAGAGGTGCAACACGGAGTTCAGGTCACTTTTTCTCTGATGCTGACTCTTCAGTTTGATGATAGGACAGTCACCTAGATAACCAGGCTAGTATCTCCTCAGGGTTTTTGACTTCCTCACACCGGTGGTGACTCTCATCATAGAAGTAACACAGGCTCAGGGTCTAGAGATTGTAAGTGAACATTGAGAACAGGGTGTCAGTTCAACTTGCCATATTGAGCCTTAATCAATAGACATAATAGTGCTCTTCCGTGACGTATCTTGTATAGATGTATGCCACTGCATTTTCACAGTGACGCTGAAAATAGACGGGAAGATTATTCATATTCTTGAGAAAATCCATATCAGTGTTGTCATTCATTATGGCTTTTGGGCGCTAGTGGTGAAGACTGAGGATAGAAGAACAACTGGCCTGGTGGACAGGCTTCATTTGGGAAGAGCCACAACTCCCGTTCAAATGTTCAGCTAAAGGTATAGTCTAATAATGCTTGGGAAACAGGGAATCCCTTAGGCCAAAGCTGCAGCTCTACCCACAGGTGGATTTAACCATTCTCTTATCAGCCATATCTCTTGTTTGTGGTCTTTGTCAGCCTTCGAGGCTGTTTCTATGGGAGAGACCGGTGATTTCTACTCGATTTAGGCAGCAATCCGAGGTGATTCAGTGAAAAAGCACAAGACAGAAGACTTGGCTTCCCCTTGTTAATCTGACAGACAGACGTCATTGGAATCTCAGGAAATGGTATTTGCTTCGTAGAGCCTATGCACACCGTGAGCTGCTAATGCCGGCGCCAATTTATCCCTGCCACTTCCACGTGTGTGTACTTGCACCATGACACAAGTTTGGATTTTCTTAAGTATACAGATTTTGTCTGCCAGGTGCTGTAGATAAATAAAATTTTCACTCTCGACAAATTCTGAAATTGGAATTTTTAGAAGGATTATACTCATGTAAATTGACATTTTTTTGTATACCTTGTATATTGGTTTTATTTGTCAAAAATAAATAGAATTGATTTTTACAAATTCCTTAGTTATTAAACTCCAGATCATTCGGAAAGGTTTCCAAATACTATGTGTTTATAAGCAAGTTATCTTTTCAAGCTTGTAAGAGTAATGGCATGCCCAACATCACAAATAGTACTGAGTGCATACACACATGGACATGCACACACGTCTCGCCCACATGGTTCCAGTACAGTCTTTCATGTTTTAGAATTTGAACCAGACGTAAATGATTTTTTCTTCTTTGAGGCCTCACTCTTTTGTGATTCTGCTGAGAACACAAAGAACCAACAGTAATTTAGTGTATGTCATAGCCGTCCTGTTTTAGTTTGACAACATACATTTGCGGTGGTTGATTGTGGCCATTTTAATAGGAAAACAATTAGCAGGCATTTGTAGAGAATATGACAGATGGGAGTTTATGGGTATGCCAGGTTTTCATTGACCTGTGTTCAGGAACACTATTATAACTCAAGTTCACCTCCCAACTTGTCCAACTGAGTTGAGTTCCTAGTATTTATGTGGGCAGCTTGACTGATGAGTGTGACTTCAGTGGAAGCGCAGAGTCCCTTTCTATTTTCCCTCCTCCACGTTTCATTTTTGCACTGATTCAGATGTGGGCCCTGTGCACTCAGCCATCCAGTTAATATATCCAGACAAGAAAGCAATAACTTTAGTGATTACATGAATTGTAGAGAAAGAATCAAGGAGTGTTGTGAATAAACTTTTACTGTGGGAACAGCTCACTAGGTATAATTTTCTTCTGGGCTCAAATAATAACACTTTATATTCTGAATAGCTCTTTCACATATCCTGGCCTGTCCTTTCTCTAAACTCAATCATATAACTTCAGCTTCATATTAATGTGGAGGGGATATCATTATCCTCATTTTATAGGTGAAAAATTAAGACACACAATACTGAATGGATCATTCGAGTTCATATTTTCTAACTTCGTCCTTTGTGTACATGGATGAATTAATCGCTGGTCATTAGCATATGTATTTCTTTAGGTTTTGGACATTTTAAAAGAGCCTATATCAAAGTCCTTTCTCAAGATGAATTTTCCCCTAAATTGGGCAGAATCAAAGCAAAGAAGATAGACAGCAAACACTTTAGCAATTAAAATCATGTAAGCATCACCTAGAATATTCATTCCAAGAGCTGAACTACTAACACATAGGCCAGCATTCTGTGGATTGCACTCTAATTTGCATGTAACTTAACTTCACAGTGACAGCTCGTTTCAGGGATGATTATAAACTGAATGTTGTCATTTATCACACTTCTCAGGAAAATTGTAGCAAGAATTCAAGGGGAAAAAGATGCATTCAGCATTCATGAAGGGGACTAACCTGTTCAAAGAGATTTTTTTGTAGCTAGGATGGTTTGGCTGCAGGTGGCTCTCTCAGCAGGGAGCTGCTGCTGTGTTCCCTAGAGTATTTGGAGGTCAGATTGCCACAAAGCACAAGGGGGTGGGACCCGAAGACATTTGAACAACTCTAGGCTTAAATAAAATGAAGTGAAGCTCAAAGTAGGGAGTGCTAGTCCTGCAAGCTTGAAAGAAAGCAGAGAGAGAAAGAGAGAGAGAGAGAGAGAGAGAGAGAATGAATGAATGAGCATTTGCACCTGTATATATGCATGCATGCATGCAACCAAAGTTTATTGTGAAGTAAATATTTTTATAATCACAAAATGTATTTTGCTGTATTTCAAACAGTAATCAAGCTAAAGAGCAGATGAATTACACACAGAGCAGATGAATCCCTGAGCCAATGGAATACAACAAAGAACTGCACAGAACTGTCTTCCTTCTCCAGACAAGAAAAGTCTAATTAAACCCAACTGAAGAAAGCAACGACCTCTGACTTTGAGATGATAAAGCAGGCAAAATGACAGTTTTTCAATGCTTCAAACCTGCTGACAAAATACATATCTAGAGGTCATTGTTTAAAATAACTGTTATATCTACCTTGAGTTTTCCTCAAAATGTAATAGAAGAAAAAGGAATTAGATAGCTGTTTACTTCAGTTACTGGTATGAAGAAAAAGATGGCAACAGGGCTCAAGTTCTGGCACCAGCACCAATGACTTGGACAGTACCAGAACATCATATGGGTTCTTACTGAAGGGACCAGCTCCCCATTTCAGCATAACAGCCCAACACGTGCTTGTCTGACCGTGTCTTAGTCACTAGGAAGTCAGATGCCTGCCTCGTGGCAAGGAAGCAATCAGAAGTTAGCTGGTGGTGCTATGCTTTACGGCTCTGGGTATGCTTTACAGACAAGCACAGAGCATAGCAACCACCCTGGGAGGGCCTATGGCCCATAACAACCAGTTGACCAATCAACACAGGGCAAGCCCTCCAAGCCTAGAGGCACGCCAATCCTGAGCCTGAGCGTACCCCTAGACACTCCCCTTATGCTGCCTTATAAGATCTCTATGCAGACGCTTCGAGCTGTCTTTCTAGCCATCCGCCATGGTTGATGGATAAAAGGCCCGAGCTAACATGGGGTTAGCTCATTAAACAACTATAATAAAGCCTCGGGCAGTTTGCATCAAGTTTTCAAATCTGCCTGGTGATTGGGGTGACTGCTGTCCTGGGCTGAAATTCTGGAGGCCTGAGCTTCCGGGGGTCTTACATTACCACACAGAGAGCTACTAAGTGACTACTAAGGCTTCCTTCATTTTGAGAATTGGTAAGCCCATGGAGAGGGATGCATTCAGATATTAAAAGCCAGGAGCTTGGTCTTCTAAGGAAGCATCCCTCTCCCTGACGTGCTGTGTGGTAGCAGTGAGAAATTCCAGAGAAGCTGAGGCACGATGAGAATTGGGGACGTCTATGTGAGAGCTGCTGGGGCTCACACTTGTGGAGCCTGCGCCACAAACAAGCCTAATGTATCGGCCAAAAGCCTGGAGATTTAAATAAAAGACAAAACGTTCAGTCGTTTGTGCTAAGAGCATGTGTGTGCGTGTGTACTGCAGGAAGAGAGAGCAGCATTATATACCGACTTACAGCACAGTGGGAAAACACTGGGTGTAATTGTGTTTTCCCAGGTGTGGTTGATGCCAGTAGGGCCAGGCCTGGGCTGTAAGCCAGGACTAGAGAACAGGATGCACCTGTGGTTATTGGCTGATAAGAGACCCATGGGGGCTGGGGCCCAACACACACTGTGTCCTGTGTGATTCTTTCTGTGGAAGTTGTTTGTGATTTAGTTCACTGCATGATGATGGGTTTGAACACTGTAGACCACGATGCCCTAATTATCCTTGCCATCTGCTGTTTCATCTTGAAATAACAACTCTGAGCCATCTCCACTGTGCTTGTTTTTCCTGTATGTATGTGTCTTAAGGAATATACTCATAAAAAAAAAATCAAAGCAAGAAAGCTTTCTGATATTTTATCTACATTTTTGTTTATTTACCTTGTGTGTAAGAATGGCCATGGCATAAATGTGAAAGACCAAGGACAACGTTGTGGAATCTTCCTGGCCCTCCACTCTGGATTCTAGGAAGGGAACTAAGATCCAACAGGCACCATTAGCCAATAAGCCATCTCACTGGCTTTCTGGTTGTTGCTTTTGTTTGTTTGTTTGTTTGTTTGTTTTTGGGAATGGGTGGGGGGTTTGTTTGTTCTTATTTTTTGAGATGGGTTTTTCTGTGTAGCTTCGGAGCCTGTCCTGGCACTCGCTCTTGTAGACCAGACTGGTCTCCAACTCACAGAGATCTGACTGCCTCTGCCTCCAGAGTGCTGGAATTAAAGGTGTGGTTGTTGCTTTTTTACCAGATAAAATTGATAAGCAATTTTACTGGCCTGTTTAGGAAATTAATAACTTAGATTGGAGATGGTGATGCAAGCCTTTAATCCCAGCACTCAGGAGGCAGGGGCAGGTGGATCTCTGAGTTCAAGGTCAGCCTCATCTACAGAGGGAGTTCCAGGACAGGCTACAAAGAGAAAGCCTGTCTCAAAAGAAAAAAAAAAAGGAAAAGGAAGAGAGGAAGGAAGGAGGCAAGGAGGGAAGGAAGGAAAGAAGGAAGAAGGAATGAGTTGTGGCTAATTATAATTTGGCATACAATTAAGAAAAGTAAAAAAAAAAAAAAAAGAGAGAGACCTGTGTTGGCTCTGCTAACTTGTATCTTACCAAAAGCAAGTTCTCTATGAGGACAAAGGTAGTTTAGTTTGTACTGCATCACATTGTAAATGCTCATTACAATGGGAACTAAATACATAAAACTCAACTCTATGGGTAGAACCAGTACAAAACTTGTGTATGGTGGGAGATCTGGCATTTTGCTTGTAGGTCGAAGAGAATAAAGACTGAGATGGCCCTAGTAGCCTTCTCCTCCTTATTTGATGCTCCTGTTAGCATAATGTGACTATAAATAGCCATCACCATTTTCACCATCCACTACTATGTGAAATGAGTAAGTGAGCTATTTCAAAATCTTTTTCATCTCTTGCATTATTCTTTGTATTTTGCCTTAATTGGTATAAATGGACTTCGTGTTCTGTCCTCCCAGGAGCCTGTTTAAAGCATTTGATATTCCGAGCTGTATGTCACCTCCCCCCTTACGGCAGAACTCCATCCCTGGTATTGCTAGAATAGGTTTTCCCTTTAACAGCCCCACTAGTTTCAAGAGGCATTGAAAATTAAACCATTTACAAATGATGGTGTTCCTTATCAAGTGAAATGTTTCCTTTCTTTTGAATTCTTAGCCCATGCCACTTCTCAGAATCTATGACAGTTAGTGTCATCCTCCATACACTCTTCCTGTTCCTTTACTAGGATGTACTCTCCTTCAATCAGATGCCTGTACTGGTCTCCTCCTGGTTATCTGCATTGATGCCATGCCTAACTCGGGTAATTAACAACATTTTTATATGAGCAAGTGCATTTTCCCTACATGAAATCTATAATGAGACAGATTCAGTGGCACTATGGCAAAAAGTAATGAAGCAGGAGTTCATTACCAAAAACCACAAAAGCAATTTGGATAATGAGGGATGGGTTGAATTCTATGTGTGGAAATTCTTGCATCCCCTGCCAGGAGTTGATACGGTTTAAAGTGATGTGACTAGAATGTGAGATGCATGTGTACATGTGAGTGTGTACATGTGTGTTTGCATGTGTTTGTGTGCATTGTCTGTGAGCACGCATTACTAGTCATGAGTCAATATCTGAAATGTTTCATTAAATTCTGCTTTCAGATGTTGAAAATACCAAATACACATGCATTTGAGGGCAACTATCATATAAATCAAGGATAATGAAATCAATTTTCTCATTAGTAAACCTCTAATATTTGAAACCTCTAATATTTGCCTAGTAAAGACAGAAAACAGAAACCCTCAGCGTAGTCTTTTCCTATGGGGCATTAATGATGAGGAAGTATTGGGGGTCGTTGGAGTAAAGAAGCCTTTCTCAGCTCTTGATGAGCTTGGCTCACGGGACTGTCGTCCTAAAAAACTCAGCCACCATAACTGCCCTGAGCCAGTGGCTTTTGGGTTATTGTCTCCTGATTTTTCAGGAGGAAATTTATAGAACACAATGGGTGGGTTTTAGAGAGACATTTACTATAGAGCTGTAAGTAGGCACCTAGGAAGGAAAGAGCAGGGAAAAATCAGTCCAGTGCAGGTTGGGGCTTGTCCTAAGGAAAATGGGAACTATAGAGCTGCTAGACCAGGGGCTTTTACAGCACTTAGAACCTAGGTGAGGCACGCTAAGGTCTGAGCTGGTCAGCTGATTACACCTTCCAGGAGGTGTCCAGCTGCCTACTTCAGTTCCAGTCAGGTCCTCACATACAGCCTCTAGGCAGAGGTGCTTGTTTGGAATAAGAGGTAACTGGAACAGGAACCAGAGCTCAGCACTGCTGGTTGGAGTCCCTGCCCTTGCTGGCCTGTTTTTATTTCCTGTTCTCATTAACTGCATTGTGTCAGAGTAAACACTGGTTTACATTTGTTGCCATCCTTCTGTTTACTTTGTCCACTTGACAAAGCTGTATCTTTTTTACAGATCTTTTGGTTTTACATCCCATCCTACTTAAGGAAATCTTAGTACTGATGCCTAGCTGACACTGATTGACAATGGAGCTGCTTATCAAAGTTGCACTTGCTTTCCATATTTAGACCTTACTCATTTCATCAGCACAATCAATGAGAGGAAATAACTAATAATATGGTATTTAGCCTTGGGAAACTGTCAGGTTGACAGGTGAGTAAGAAAGAGTGGAGATGGTGTAAAAGGAAAGAAACAGAACGTGAAATGAGGCAGGAAGAGGGAAAGCTCATCCAGGTTTGCTAGGAGGAAGCCATCACTGGAAGAGGGGACTCATGATTTGGATGAGATGCAAAAGAGACTCGAGTAACTGGTTTTTTACTGAAGAGATATTTAGGTTACTCTTGATAACACAGAGAAGTAGCAGCATTTTAAGAACAGAGGGTAGTGCACACATAAGATCAACCCATTCAGAGTCCCAGCCATGATGGCAGTTGATAATGGATAGGAGAGAGTGTGTCTTTTGTTTTCTTTAGGGATTCAGCCACTATTAGGGTGCATGTCCCAGTGGCTGGCACTGCACTTATGTACACAGGGACATCAGTAAGTGGATTCAGTGGTTAGTTTTTCTTAAAAAAAAAAAAAGTTGGGAGGGGAGCATTTGATTAGAGTTGGGAGAAGAAATTGGCAAGTAGATATTTTCAAAATCCATGACATGCAAGCATGATATTCTCAAAGAAGAAATTAAAAAAAATTAAAAAGAACAAATCTGACTTCTATCACGTAGAGGTTTGGGGATGTCTCACATAGACTAAAAGTGCAATGGCAGTATATAATTAAGCCCTTATTTAATTTACAATTTTAAAGGCATAAAAGATGATACTATAAATGGCATGCATATTTATCAGTAATATAAATATCATAAGTCATTATTCTCTAACAAACTGAAAACAAATTTGTCACCCAGAAATCAATAAATATATTTTTCCCACACTATTCTCAACAAAAAGATGTCCATGTTTCCTTGGCCTTATCTGAGCCTGTTTGTTGGGGTGGGGGAGTTGTTGTTTTTTGTTTGTTCGTTTGTTTTCTTCTGTGTTGTTGATGAGCATATTTTTATTAAAGGAATTGTGTACAAAATATGTCTAATGTGACAAGAGAACCAGACAAACACAACAGGCTATTGTCCTATCTGGTTTATCCCCTCACTCCCATCAGTAAACAATAATCTAAATCATTGCTAAGATTGAAAGACTGATAGCTGGGAAACTAGCATAGGACTGTTCCAGACCCCCTGAGGGAGGAGGTCAGTTTGGAGGTCTGATTAATCTGTGGGGCCTCTGGTAGTGGATCAGTATTTACCCCTAGTACAAGAATGAACTTTGGGAGCCCGCTCCATAGAGGGATACTCTCTCAACCTGGACACATGGGGAAGGGCCTAGGCCCTGCCACAAATAATATGACAGACTTTGAAGATCCCACATGGAAGGTCTCACCCTCCCTGGGGAGCAGAAAGGGGATGGGATGGGGTCCAGTGGGAGGAGGGGAGGGAGAGGGAACTGGGATTGACATGAAAAAGAAGCTTGTTTCAAATTTAAAAATAAATAAATATAAGGGAAACATAAAAAAGGGAAACATAAAAAACATAAAAAAAATTGCAAGCCTCAAATTAATTCTCCCTTACCCCCCATCTCCTCTTTCATTACCTCAGCCTGCTCTGAGTCCAGGTGTCTTCTCCTTGAATACTTTTGGATCACTTGTTTAAGCAGGACAAAGATTTCTGAGCCTGAAATAATGGCATGCCACTCCCAATTTGAACCCTCCAATACATTTCCCTCATACTTAGAATAATAGGGACACTCTTGCCTGTGTCTCACCCAATCCCCATCAACTTCTGAACTCCAGTCTTGCTTTTAGTCCCTGCCTCAGGCCTTTAGACTCTGTCTAGGATCCTGTTCCTGGGGTCTTCTGATAGACCTTCCACACTGTTCTATTTGATGTTGCTTCCACTGCTTTGAGGAGCCTTTCTAACTTGGCAAGGAGCCCTCCCCGGCAGAGCACTCTCCATCCCCCCTCCTGATTTGTTTTCATTGTTGAAATCACTACTCTTTGAAAGTATTGTATGAAATGGTAGAGTGCCTTGTCTTCTCCTAACCAAAAGGTAAATTTGATGAGCTCAGCACCATTTGGTTCTCTGCTGTATTGGGGGATGTTGGTGTCATTCTGAATGAATAAGCACTGAGAAAATGTTTTCTGAATAGTGAAGGAATTTCCCACAAAGATTCCTCATCAGAGAAAAATACAAGCTCATGAACCGAAGAGATAACAGATTGAAGGGGTGGGATCAGATGGCTAAAACTGTTCCTAATTCTTAGATTATCAGGAAGGGGGAGCTCAAAGTGTGGCCTTGTGAATGCCTTGTTAGCAATGCTCAAGGAAAATGGAAAGCGAAACCACTTTATTCTATCCAGAAACAGGGTTAATGGGCCCTCTGCTTCATGGGAGTTGGGGTGGAAATGGTACCAAGGCCTCACTGGGGGACTTAGACCAAACCCAGACAAGTTGCAGACAGGGAGTTCCTGGGATAGAACTGGTATCTCAAGTGAATCTGAAAAGATACCCTTCCTGTGAGGTAATGTGACTAGCTATGATATTCCTCAGGGAGCTGGCACAGCCAGTGTCTGGAAAGGAACTCTGTTCACCAAGGTAGCAATTCTATATATCCAAAAATGTCTTCCCTTAAATCCATGACTTTCACATACCTACACAATCTATTATCAGGAAATAGGGGCAGCACTTCAATCCAAAACAGTCATACCCTTCATGTGCTTAGATTCATTTTCTTCCAGGTCATGCATAGTTCATGGCCAGTATCTTGGAATGGGCAGTCTATCTCATGCCCTAAAGTCCACAAACTAAGTTTTCTGAATCCTACCTTTTCTTTCTTTCTTTCTTTGGCTTTTTGAATCTTAAAGTTTTCCCTCATCCCTCCAACCAGATATAAACTTCAATTTCTGTGAATTTTCAAGAATATCTTAAATCTCTTTAAAGGCCATGTGTCTTTAAATTGTACTATTCTGTCTAGTTGCTTTTAATCCCCTTTCTCTAACTATGTGCCCAGTTTTAAAGGGAGAATGAGGTGTTTTAAATGTTATTAACTGGTGGCATTGATTCACTTCCCTTTTCCTGAAATTCTCACATCTCTGAAACTGAAATGATAGGGAAGTTCATATCACAGGACACTGCAAAGGTCTCAGCGATACGGTGTCTATACTATGCAAGGTGCAGAGAGTGGAGTACCTGTTGTTATGGTGATGACTGCTACGGTTTCTCAAAATGTCATTCTGCACCTAATCTAAATGACTATCTAATATTCTAATGTTCATGACATTCTTAAGTGTTGACTGTCAGGAGCCAATGAATGGTGTAGTACCAAGAAATCTGCAGTGAATTCAGTCCTATATCCTTAATTAAGAAAAGTTAACAGTGGAAAATAACTTCTGAGTCTTATACAAAGGAAATTGGATTTCCTGATGGGTAATTTAAAATACTTTGGAAGCATAAATACACCTGAAGCACTCGAGCTGTAAGTTGGTGACTCAGAGAACAACCCTGAAATAAGCAACAGCAAATGGCCACTTAAGCTCTTAAGAGCAAATTGTAGAAAATAAATTAATTCTCTTAAATATGCATGAAGCTTCTGAGTGGGGAAGGTGCTGAAAAGGGGCCGAGTGGTTTCTTTTGTTATGTGTGTTCAGAAGTATTAATAATACCCCTGTTAGTGCAGCATACCTTTGAGTAGAACAAATCCCAGAATCCTTTGGCTTTTTAAATTGTTTCTCAGGTAACTTACATTATAACCTGGGAAATTCTACTGAAAGAACATATTGCCCTCATTGATTTGGAAATGTAGAGAGTCAGCTTATCATAGTTAGGATCCCAGGGGGACTGGAAAGTGGTTCTGATTACATTGTTAGATGAGAGCTTTGCAAAGGCTGACATAACTTTGGAGAAACTTCTTCCAAGTTAGAAACTTACCAACGATTTTCCCTAAAATATGATTTAGCCAAGTTCTCTCATGCAGTGCTGAACAGCAGTTTAAGATCTAAGATTCCATGTGCTCAGCATAGACTACTGGGTGTATTTAGAATATTTATCAGAATTATTACTCAATTATTTCTAGCCTTCATCAAATCTTTTCATTTTCGTTATGGGAACCACAGACACTAAAATCTTGGTGTTTTATGCCTTTGCATACTTAAAAGCAAATTTTATGGCTATATAATTGAATAAATAAAGGGAAAGGAGCCAAGGGGAGGAGGCAGAGATGCCAGACACAGAAGCAGATTATCAACAAAAGACCGATATGACTCAAGCGGTGTTCTGTTCACATGCTTGGAGGAGAGCAATTCCAGGGAATGGCCACTACGCTACACACTGATTCTTGGGGTCACTTTCCTTCATGGCATCATTTCATTTTGGTGCCAAGGCAGTGAAAGGGAGCTTGGCAGTAGAGCAAGGACTGGAATTATGGAGACCCACACTGTAGGCAGATGAGGCTTAGGACAGAAATTGGCAACCTTGCCTGAGGACAAAAATAGCCAAAACAATTGCCAAGAGCCATCAAATGAGGAGAGCAAGGATATAAACTTGATTTTTTTTTTTTTTTTGGAAATGGAAAGATATTAAATCTATTTTTTATCTGTTGTGATGTCGTTGTCTCTGGTAGTTTGAATGTAATTGCCTCCCCCTCCCCCCCATAATCTCATAGGGAATGACACTTCAGGAGATAGGCTCTGTTGGAATGGGTGTGCCCGTGGAGAGTGTGTCACTGAGGGGAGGGGCTTTGAGGTTTCCTGTGCTTCAGTATAATAACCAGCGTCTCCGTTGACTTCCTGTTGCCTTCTGACGTAGCCTCCACACTCCCATGCCCCCGGCCACCATGCTCCCCACCATGATGATAATGGACTGAACCTCTGAAACTGTAAGCAAGTGACCACCAATTAAATGGTTTTCTTTTTAAGAGTTGTGGTCATAGTAACTCTTCACAGCAATACAAACCCTAAGACACTCTACGTTTCTATTATTGCAATGATACCTGTTTTGCTTTGATGCTGTGAAGAGGATCAGTTGGGAAAATTTTCCTGTTGTATTTCAGAGCATAGCTACTCACATGAATACCCCCGTGATGTTTAAATAGTGCATAACCTGTGTGTGTGTGTGTGTGTGTGAGAGAGAGAGAGAGAGAGAGAGAGAGAGAGAGAGAGAGAGGGAGGGAGAGGGAGAATGTGTGTGTGTGTCTAATGAGTCTTTTTCTATACTATCAGCCAGTTCCCAAATAATGACATAGAGACTTATTACTAATTATTAAAGCTTAGCTTTCAGCTTAGGCTTGTTTTCAACTTGCTCTTATGAACTCATTTAAGTTAACCCATATTTTTATTAATCTACGTTCTGCCACATGACTTTTACCTCTCTTCCATTCTGTGTGTCCAACTTGTTCCAAGTCTCCATGGCATCTCTGCACCACAACTCATCTCCTAATTTCTCTCTCTGCCTATACCTCCTGCCTAACTATTGGCTATTCAGCTCTTCATTAAATCAATCGTGTCAACATATCTTCACACAGTGTACAAATATCCCACAGCATGTGTGTAGGTGTGTGGCTATAGTTGAATATTTCCTTTAATGCGAAGTCATTTAAAAAAGCTTTATAACTTTTTCTTTAGAGGGATTGATGATATTTCCTGGACACAGCCTACAGAGATGATGCATTTTGAGCAGCTGTAAAAAGAAACACAAGCCCATTCCTAGAGCCAGGGGCACCATTTAACATAGTCTCTAGTATGTGTGTGGCTGACTCATGCAATAGAGGAGGTGTTAAAGGGCAATGATACGAGAATTATAGGTGGGATGTACTCGTATAGGAATTTGTGTGTGTGTGTGTGTGTGTGTGTGTGTGTGTGTGTGTGTGTGTGTGTGCGTGCGCGCGCGCGTGATAGAAGTCAGGCTTGACTCTATAGGCAATGCAAGGAATTTTTAAGCTGAAGGGACAGATGATCATGTTTGTGCCTTAACAAATGTGACTCTGGAATGATGGTAAGTGCCAGATTAGAGAAAGACTTCATAGATTTTGATTGGGCTATCTCAGTTCTGCATTTCTCTGAGACAATACTCATTTTTCAGTGCTGTCCATTGTCTGAATAATGTCTCAGAGGAAGCGATTCTCACTATATAAAAAAGGAATGATATATTTGGAACATATTGTAGAAGATTGTACTGGCCGGTTTTGTGTGTCAACTTTACACAAGCCAGAGGCATCAGAGGAAAGCGCCTCAGCTAAGGAAATGCCTCCATGAGATCCAGCTGTAAGGCATTTTCTTATTTAGTGATCTAAGGAGGAGGACCCAGCCTGTGGTAGGTGGGGCCATCCCTGAGCTGATGGTCTTGGATTCTGTAATAAGGTGGGCTGAGTGAGTCATGGGATGCAAGACAGCAAGCAACTTCGCTCCATGGCCTCTGCATCAGCTTCTTCCTCCCGGATGCTGCTCTGTTCTGACTTCCTGCCATGATGAACAGCAATGCTGAAATACAAGCCAAGTACATCCTTTCTTCTCCAACTTGCTTTTTCATGGTGTTTCATCACAATAGAGACCCTAACTAAGATAATGATCATAGCTCAATTAATTACTCTTTTTTTTTTTGATCTTTTGAGACAGGGTTTCTCTGTGAAACAGTCCTAGCTGCCCTAGAACTCACTCTGTAGACCACAGGCTGTCATCAAATACAGAGAGATCCACCTGCCTCTGCCTCCCAAGTGCTGGGATTAAAGATGTGCACCACCACTGCCACTCAGCAATTAATTACTCATTTTTTTTAAAAAAAAATCATTCTTTTTACTGTGTGCTTCGTTTTTTAGCATCTACCTTCCTCCTCAATGTCTATGTTTATATGTATAGCATTTTTCCATCTTTAGTTATTATTTATGACATTGTTTGGTCCAATCCTCCACTGCCAACACAGCATGAAAAGTATCTCCATTCCTTCCTGACCATTTAGTCCAGGCTGTCATTAGACTTCCAGAGATCCTCCCAACTCAGCCTCCAGAGTCCCAGGATTGTAGGCATAAGCTGTGCATTCAAATATTAATTTCTGTAATCTGTTTTTATCGTGTTGCTATGTTCAAACCTGATGACCTAGTTTCATGCCACTTTTAATAAGGGATGCAATTTAAACAACTAATGTGTCTCTTCAGACATTGAAGAATTATCCTGTTGCCTCTCTGCCTGCTTCCCATATCTCTGTGCATGTCTCAGAACTTGGCACTGTTGATGGAAGGATTACAGATAGAATTCAAATGTGGCCTCAGGTTACTGTGTACTTATAGGGCTACCACCTCCAGCTGCTTACTTGAAGAAGTGTACCTATTAATCATTGAAATTCTGGATCTTCAAGAACTTCTGGGGTGAAATATTGTCACAACCATTGCTACATTTCTGGTGATTAACTTACTTTCTTAATAACTCTGTGAAATGTTTCTCTAATCAATGCATATGAGCTGTCATCAAAAGTAGAATTCCTAATTCTGAGCCCAAACAGTTGGAGGCCAACCAAATCAGGACCTTTAATAAGGTTTATGAGGAAAAACCATCCGTCATTCATTCTCTCTCCGTAGCTCTGAATATATTACTGAAAATTTTGATCAAAGTTTTTGTACTAAAAATTACCCTTTTAAGAAATTTGAATAGTGTACATATTAGTCCATAGTATTATCCAATCAAAATCTGATTTGTAACAGTGAATCATCTAATATATTCAGACTTTTAATCCTGTTAACAACTTCAGAATTGGCTGATAATTACTATAGAATTAGAGGCTTTAATTTGTACATTGGTAATGTGTTTCCAATCACCAGCCAATGTAACAACAATAATAAATTACACTTCTGTCTTCGCTGAGATTGTGATAGACAGCTGAAGAATAGAATATCAAACTTTCCCCTGAGTGTCAGGATCACATGAAGTTTCTGAAGATTCATTGCCATGCTTACTTAGCACCATGCTAGTCAAGGCCCATTTGTGGCTGTAGGTAATTTACCCTGTGTCTAAGAGAGCCTCCTCAGTGTCATCGTTCCTGCCAGCAATGGTTCTTGAGAGCCAGACAAACATAAAATCCGAATACTTGGCCAGGTGGATTTTCCCACATTTACAGTAGGTGTCCACTACCTACATGGCCAAACAGGCCTCCAGAAGACAACTCTAGCACCCTAGAATATCCCTTCTGATGTGTTTTTCAATATGCACAGTGGGAGTAAATAGGTTACCAAAGGGTTTTTTTTTTTAACATTTTCTTACATTGTAAAATAGTTTGCTCCACAACTTTCCCTAGAGCCTTAAAGCTTAAAGGTAACAAAGTGTTCTTTAAAGTAAGTGCAACACAAATGCTGTTGTTAACAAAGTAAGTTCCTGACAGGGACCATACTTTTCTAGCTATATGACCTCTGTTTGGATTTTTTCTGCAAGAAAAGTTGGCTAACAAGTATTACAAGAGTATACACCAAGAAAGTACTCAGTACTTGAAGGTCAGATACTCTCTGAGTGCTTTCTGTGAATTGCTTCAGTCCACAATGTCGTGACCTCTTTTTCATGATTAGAAATGAGATGATGAGATTATTTATTACCTGATGCTATCTATGATTTGGATATGAAATGGCACCAAAAGCTCAAGTTGAATGCTGAGTTCTGGTTGGTGACACTATAAAGAGGTGATTGTGCCGCAAGAGAACTTATAACTTCACATACAAACTAACCCACTGGTTAGCTCATAAGTCAATGGCCTATAAGTAGGCAGGCCCAGTCAGGGGATCTAAGGCTCTCATTGGATTATACTTCTAATGTCTGTGGTTTCCCTCTCTCATCTCCCCCCCCTCATTCTTTCCTTCCTTCGTTATTGCCATGAGATACACCTCCTTTGCCAAACCTTCTTCCCATCTCAGGCTCAAGCCATAAACCTACTCACTATGAACTAAAAGCTTTGATCTCAGGAGCCAACAACCAACTTCTCCTTCAAGTGATTTTTCTCACGTAAATTGTCATAGTAGTAGAGATTTAATTAACATACCCAGGGTCACCAAGACTTAAGTGACACAGTGGAGCTTGGATTTTCTTTCTGGCCATCTAACTCCAAAGTCCGTGCTCTTACCATGTATAGCATCCCCTGTCTAAAGTAAAGAATAAAAATGCTCACCAGCATTTTCTTTTTCTTTTTTTTTCTTTCTTTTTAATGTACATGAAGAGGATTTGGATTAGCTAAGACTGTCTTTTCTTAGTTTTTAATGGTTTATTTTATTTTATGTGCATTGGTGTATTGGCTGTATATGTGTCTGTATAAGGGTGTTAGGTCCCTTGGAACTGGATTTACAGACAGTTGTGAGCTGTTGTTGGTTGCTGATAATTGAACCTGGGTCTTCTGGAAATACAGCCAGTGGTCTTTACCCCTGAGCTGTCTCTCCAACCCCTAGCTATGACTCTCTAACAAATTAGCCCTTAGGTAAAAGATTTAGTCTTACATACCTTTGCTTTTCCCTACCTCCTTTTTTGTTTTTGGCTTTTATTTTAAAAGTCTTTTCTCATTTTACATACTAATCCCAGTTCCCACTCCCTCCCCTCCTCTTGCCCCCCTGACCCCCATCCACTCCTCAAAGAGGGTAACACTTCCCACAGGAAGTCAATGAAGTATGATACATCACTTTGAGGCAAGACCAAGGCCCTCTCCCCCATATCTAAGCTGAGCAAGGTATCCCTGTACAGAGAATGGGCTCCAAAAAGTCAGTTTAAACACTAGGGATAAATCCTCATCCCACTGCTAGTAACCCCATAAACTTCACAAGCCACACAACTGTCACCCACATTCACAGGGCCTAGTTTGGTCCCATGCAGGTTCCCCAGTTGTCAGTCCAGAGTCATTGAGATCCCACTAGCTTAAGTCAGCCATTTCTGTGGGTTTCCCCATCATGGTCTTTACACCTTTGCTCATATTATTGCTCCTCCCTCTCTTTGGCTGGATGCTGGGAGGTCAGCCCAGTGCTTAGCTATGGATCTCTGTGATGGGGAATGTCCTTCTGTGTATGTTTATCCTATTGGTTGTTGAATAAAGTACTGTTGGCCAATGAAGAAGCAAGTTAAAAGGGCCTAGCAATCAAGAAGGATTCTGGGAAATGTAGTAAAGAACTGCTGTGATCCAGGCAGGAAGTGACATAGCCGGCAGACTCAGAATATAAGCAGGGACAAGAAGGAAATCGTTCTCTTCCTCTTCCTCCTGCTCTCTTCTCTACAGAGCCACCATGTGATCCTGGGAAGAGGACACCAGAAAAAGGCATCCTCGATAAGTCTTATAAAATATATAGATTTATGATAATTAAGACTGAGCTAGAATATAAGAAATCCTAGTCAATTGGCCAACAGCACTGTAAATAATATAAATCTCTCTGTCTTATTTGGGGCCCTAAAGCTGCGAGCGGAACTAGGGTGGCTGGCGGAAAGCACCCATGTGGGCAACAGGGGTCAGGCGGCTTTGGCGGAAAGATTTATCGTTACATCTCTGCATCTGCTTTTATCAGTTACTGGATGAAGGCTCTATGATGATAAATCAGGTAATCATCAATCTGATTACAGGGTAAGGTCAGTGCATGAACCCTCTCCACTGATGCTTAGGGTCTTAGCGGGGTCATACTTGTGGATTCCTGGACTTTCCCTCAGGCCAGGTTTCCAGATACCCCCATAATGGCTTTCTCAATCAAGACACCTTGGTCTCCCCCTCTCTGTCCTTCCCCCATCTCAACCACCGTGTTCCCTCATGTTCTCCCCCCCCCATTCTCCCCTCACCTCCACTTCCACCTCCTCCCCCCATGCTCCAAATTTCCTCAAGAGATCTTGTCCATTTCCCCTTCCCAGGGGGATCCATATATGTCTTTGTTAAGGTTATACTTGTTACCTAGCTTCTCTGGGGTTGTGGACTATAGGCTGGTTATTCTTTGCCTTATGTCTAATATCCACTTATGAGTAAGTACATACCCCATTGTCTTTCTGGGTCTAGTTACCTCACTCAGGATGCTTTTTTTTCTAGTTCCCTCCATGTGCCTGCAAATTTCAAGATGTCATTGTGTTTTACCACTGAGTAGTACTCCATTGTGTAAATGCATCACATTTTTTTTTATCCATTCTTCAGTTGAGGGGCATCTAGGTTGTTTCCAGGTTCTGTCTATTATGAATAATGCTGCTATGAGCACAGTTGAGCAAATGTCCTTATGATATGAGTTTGCCTCCTTTGGTTATATGCCTAAGAGTGGTATTGCTGGGTTTGAGGTAGATTGATTCCCAATTTTCTGAGAAACTGCCATGCTGATTTACAAAGTGGCTGTAAAAGTTTGCACTCCCACCAGCAGTGGAGGGGTGTTCCTCTTTCTCCACATTCTCTCCAGCATAAGCTGTCATCAGTGTTTTTGATCTTTGCCATTCCGACAGGTGTAAGATGATCTTTCAGAGTCATTTTGATTTGCATTTCCCTGATGGCTGAGGATGTTGAGGGTGTCCTTAAGTGTCTTTTGGCCATTTGAGATTCTTCTGATGAGAAGTCTCTGTTTAAATCTGTACCCATTTTTTAATTGGATTATTTGGTATTGATGTCTAGTTTCTTGAGTTTTTTATATTTTGAAGATCATCCCTCTGCCCAATGTGAAGTTGATGAAGGTCTTTTCCCACTCTTGAATAAGTATTTATAAAGTAAATTCAGCTAAGACAGCATGGTTCTCAAACCTAGGTGGAAAGTGCAGTCACCTGGGCTCTGTAATGTATATCTATAAAAAGACCTGGGGCCACATCAGAAGTCAGTTAAATTAGTGGTCTTAGGGATGAGTTGATTTCAGAGCTGCCTGGGAGCTTCCTCTGCAGCTGAGGTGGGAGGCTGTGCAGCTAAAGCCAAACTGCCCTGAGTTCACATGTATGCTCACACAGGGCACACATGACACAGGAGCACTGAATCACCCCAAGCCTCCAGTAACAGGATCACTGAGTAATCTTCATCCTTTAATATCTTCATCCAGATACTTTCCAGAACCAAACTATGTGCCAGAAATTTTCAAATGGATCCTTGTAATGTTTTACAAGCCTGGGGTGTCCTGTGCATCTGACCCCTAGCTTAATGCCTTGTTTATGGTATAAAAAGTGGTAAGGGCTGTTTGCTTGGGAAGCCAACAGACTTAGGCTCAGGCCTGGAAGTAGATGTCTCCGTTAGAGGGAGAGCATCTGCTTGTGTTAATGAGCTTGAGCGTTGAAGAAAATTGGCCCTTGTTTCTCTCCATTTCAGAGTATGTCCCATGCAAGTCCTCTGTAGACTTTGACAGAGCTGAGTGATAGTGTCCAGTAAGGAACTCAGCCCGGCAAATATGTCCCATGCAAGCCCTCTGTAGACTTTGACAGAGCTGAGTGATAGTGCCCAGTGAGGAACTCAGCCCGGCAATATAAACAACAAACGTGATAATGATTTTCTTGCCCATCACGGAATTATTACTTGCCAAGGAGTGGGCAAGTTGATTAGCTCTTTTCTGTGATTACATGCAGGTGCAATTATGTTTCCATCTACTATGATTAAATGCATTCACTTGTTTTCTAGAAAACAAAACAGATTATATCTCAAGTGATTTTTCATTTTAGGAAACAGGTGATCATTTAGGGGCATAAATCTGCCCCTGTCCCCCTAAATACATACTGCTCTCAAATTTTGATGTCTCATGATGTTTTTAAAATCATGATTGTTTTATTCTGGTAAATTCATTGTCATGTTGAGTGATCTTTTTAAAGTTAAAATTAAAATGTATATGGTTGCTAACTCCATATTTTATTTTCCCCTTCCCAGAATACAATTATTTTTTTTTTACATAAGTATGCCTATCCTGTAGATAGGTTTCCTAACCCTACCTCTTAGAATTGTGTTACAGTGTGCAATGTCAGGATCTTTGGATTCAGGAGGATAGATATTGCCTACAGGATCACAAATTGAGGAAAATTATAGCTGTTTGCTTCCATGTGTAGTCTACAGTGAGCCTTCTTGTAGCCGGAAGGCAAAAGGTTGAATTCTTTCTTGGTCAGAAGCACCATACCCTCACCACATAACTACTGGCTATGAATGCATAGGATACTGTGTATTGAATCTAAAGAGTTCATTGGAAATTTCTCAATTGAAATATGGCAAGAATGATGATGTAGTAGTCATGTAGAACGATTCACTGTCCCCATCTGAAGGCATCTTTACGGTGTGCACTCAAATCTGACACGAAGCAGGGAGAAACAGCGTTGCACTGACAACTTGTGAGTTTCCTGATCTATGCTATGGTGTGCGGGTCTTTGAGAGCACTGAGTCCTTGTCAGATTCTTTTCAGCAACTCAACCCCTAGGTAATTGAAAAGTGGAATGTCTGTGGTCAGCTTGAGGTACTGCAGATCAGAATTGATAACATTACAGCCTTCCTGTCTTTCTTTCCAAAGTACCACTCAGCTTTCTCATCATCCTCGAACCTCAATGTTCCTGGATGGGGAGCATCTGTCTCTGCATTGTCCCCTGCTCTTGATTTCTGCACTGTGCTTCTCTGGATTGTGTGGACAGTGAGCATGAGAGGCTGCTTGAAGCAGTAAGCTCTAAGGAGGGGGTAGAAAGAGGGCATCTCAAGTCTTCCCTGTCGGCTTTTTCGAGGAAGTGGCTCAGACAAAGGTCAAGAGAAATTAACTGTCTCCCATGGTCTGGGTGACTGTCAGCTACAAAAGTTCAGCAAAGCATCTTGTTCAGTGCAGAGCACAAATAGAGGACAAAGACTTGCGATTCATTCTTCTTAGTAGTGCACCTGGAGTGAGAATGCCCTTCACTGAGCAGCCTTTGACTCAATGGTCATAATGAGTCACTGTTAGTTTTGCGTGCATGTAAATGATTTGCCTAAAAAGAAGAGCTAGTCCAAAGAACATAGTGGCAAATGTCTACTCAACTATGACATAATTTGTTGGCTTGAGTTTTTGTAGAACAAGAAAAAGTCAAGTATGTGGAGAAAGATAACACACTTGTTCTATGGAGCTGTTGATGCTAATTTTTCCTTCTTTATGACCATTAGTGACCTCTGCAAAAAATGTTAAATAGTCTATCAGTACGAAATGAAATAAAAATACAGGTTTTGAAGCTAGAAGCACTGACCTTTCTTTTTCCTCAATGCTTGGGCCAGCATGCTGCTCTTCAGCTGGCTTCCCACCTCTACCCCTCCTCTTAGCATCACAAACCTGATGACAACAACTCTGTCTTTAACCCTCAACCATCACCTTCAGGAGACATGAAACTTGCCTCTCTGTAGAGTGTCACTTAGCTATCTGGGCCCGAAAGTGCAAATTAAATGCCATAGAATTTGTTCATTTGGTACAGTGTGATCAAGTATCCACAGTAATGCTTCATTATCTTTCATTCTGTCAGTGAAACTTTTTTCCAACCTTGGGAACCAACGTCAAACTACCCTTGACAACAGACTGAAAGAGATACTGACAGAATAAATAGAATCGTTTCAGCAACCCAGCGTTTGTAGGACACAGTACATTCTAAGGAGATGTTTAATTACATTGCAGACTAGAGTTGTGTCCTGCAGTTGTAAAAGAGGGCTGCCACTGCACAGTGATGTCTGCTCTCAGAAGAGATGTGGTTTTCATAGAGTACAGCATGATGCTTAGTTGAACCAGACAGGGATGGCAAGAGTATGAGCCGAGGATCATTGCTGGGCCTGTAGTGCCATCTACAGAATGCACTGAACAATAGATACCAGCTCTTGTGTGCTCTTCAAGTCACATTGCCCCAAAGAGTTCAGATGTGTCTGTGTTTAGAGTTCCCTG
Organism: Cricetulus griseus; assembly: GCF_003668045.3. Lineage (NCBI taxonomy): Eukaryota > Metazoa > Chordata > Mammalia > Rodentia > Cricetidae > Cricetulus > Cricetulus griseus. The sequence goes on from NW_023276806.1 coordinate 226,023,136, forward strand.
TGCTTGCAATAAGACTTCATTGCTTTGTTTAAATAACTTCATTGCTTTGCTTAAGTGTGTGTGTGCGTGTGTGTGTTTGCAATAATGTTGGGTTTTCATGTTTAAATATCTGCTAATTAGACTCCTAAAGGAATGAGTATTGCCTTACATTTTGTTCTGCATTAAGTTGATTACCTAGTATTTCAAGACTTTATTTGATGCCTGAGTCCGGCCTGTATCAGTCCCATGCTATGGAAGCCATCTATTCCTGACTGATGTTTTGGGGGCTGCAATCAGAGCCAGCTGAACAACCCCAGGTCTATCCCTGAGTGGGAGAGTGTGGACCGGGAAACTCCTAGTTATACAATGGCAATGGAGACCAGACACAGACCTCAGGAGGGCTTTCAGCCCATGCTGGAGACTGGAGTCCATGGTTTATTCAAACATCCTCTTAAATAGCTTTCCAACAGTGGGGTGGTCACAAAAGACATTTACTATCACATCTACCATCACATATTTCCTTTAATCCTAGAGGCACCCCTAAAACTGCTCATCGTCACCAGCCTCTCACCGGTCCCTAGACACAAATAGAAGCCCTCAGAATAGGTGTGAGCCTACCCAGGGCCTAGGTCTGTTGTTATGCAAACTAGGAGACATTCTCCACTGAGTCCAAGCCATCTGGTGATAACCAGCCAACATCTAATAGACAATGTGAGATTGGAGCTCTTGGGATAGAACTTGAGGCCTGCATCTGAAATACCATAATTGATATTTTTGGGCCCCAACAATTTGATAGCCCTTTTGAGGAATAGCATTTGACCTCCTGGTTACTTGAAACAAATAGCCTTACACTGTTACACAGTCTACCAGTGTGCTTGTCCTTTATAGAACAACTTCACATTTCTAAAAAAAAAAAAAAAAAAACCTTCTCACTAGCAACTCCAATTTGAAACTCATAGTGGCATGTATATTTAATGTTCTTTTATGTTTATGAGTCTCTCTGAGGGCTTGGAGACAAAAAAAAAAAAAGTGCCTCAGAGCCAAGAAACTCAAACCCAGTGGATGGCTCTTTTCTACAAAGCTAGTTGTGTGGATGACTGCAGTCTTGTAGATTGAGTGCTGAGTTGGCATATCAGTTTCAGCCAACAGAGTGTGGTAACAGGGTTGTCAATCACACTCCTTTCCCTCCTCTGTGGCAGACATCATATCCACATGCTATACCGTGGGCATTCTGCCGCCATGCTGCACAAAAGATGCCAAATCCTGGATCTGCCTCCAGAGGGCTCAGCATCTAGTAGAGGAGGAGCTGGGGCCAATTGGTACTTTACTAGGCAAGCACAGGATGAAGTGATAAATGAGGTGATGGGGAGGAAGTGCTGAAGTCATCAATGAAAAGAAAGCCTCGCCTCATTCGTTCCTGAGGGGAAAAAGGCTGGAGAAAAATTTTGCATTACTAAGCCTTCATTACTTTTCCAAAATATCCTGCAGCATGCTTACTAATGCATTAGGAAATTCTCCTGAATAAATATCACATTCAAAAGTATGTGAGCAAAGAATGCTTTCTAAATTTTTTTCTGCATACTTCATTTTGCATATTACCACCAAGAAATTATATATATATATGTATATATATACATATATATATTTAGATATATTTATAGAATTGATGTTCCATAAAACTCATTATCCTGTTACATAATCATGCTTTACTCTGGGTGAAAGTATTAACCCATTTTCATTGCTATAAAATATCTTTAAATGGAGTCTAGTTTTATAAAATATCTTTGGTAAATGCATTTGACAACCTATCAACATAATGTTTACAAAAATAATTTTAAATTATACAGTTGTAAAAAACAATTCAAGTTGTACCTTGAACATAGACATTGCAGTTCTTTGCAAATTGGCTTGACCATTGGTGGCCATTTTGTGGTTTTTCCCTAAGAAAATCTGCTTGCCAAAGATCCAAATCATATGGGATAACTTTTCCTCAAGACAAGGAACTTTTTGAAATCCAAGCTCAGGGAAGCAGTCAGAGTGGTTATGTGTGCTGTTTCGTCTTTTTCCCTTGGGAAAAGAGAAATCCTTTTCATATGTGAGTAAGATGGCAGACATGATTAAGGAAAAAGGCAGCCTGCAGGGGAAGTCACTGTCATTTGAGATGACTTCATGGTTTAACTTTGAGTTAAGCTGGACCATATCAGTAGATGAATACAAGAAAGAGAAAATGGGCATCCCTGGCAGGAATGAGTATGTGAGCAACTTTGCAACCCACCTTTGCCTTCTACTTGAAACACCCTGAAACCTAATTATCACACTGTCTGGCTAAGGACAAACCTACCATACACCCCAGCAACGGCCATGTTGGTGCCATTTTTGTGACAGTCTTGAGGAGGACAGAGTCTCAGCATTCTTCATAGGAAGGCCCTGGTCTGAGTGTAGGGCAGAACAAGTGAGGAAACTAGGCATAGCATTTACCAGTCTTCACCAAGTTTTCAGTTGCTTGGGGGTTTTGTCAACCAAGGTACAAACAGCAACTATTCATTTTACCTGAAGAACAAAAGAAATGCAGTTGTTTCATTCAGTATAGCCTGATAGCCAATCTCCCTTTTCTCTTCCCCATACCCTCAGCTTCATGAGCTTACTTAAAACTCTAAAATTGCAAGCATGAAAAGCAACAAGATGTTGCTTTAACAGAAGCAGACACCCACAGCTAAACACTGAGCTGAACTCCTGGAATCCAGTTGTAGAGAAGGAGGAGGTATGAGCAAAGGGGTCCAGACCAGGCTGGGAAAACCCACAGAAACAGCTGACCTGAACAAGGAAGAGCTCATGGACCCCAGACTGATAGCTGGGAAGCCAGCGTAGTACCTAACCAGGCCCCCTGGAAATGGGTGTCACTTAGGAGGCCTGGGCAGTCTATAGGGCCCCTGGTAATAGAATGGCTTTTATACCTAGTATACGAATGGACATTGGGAGCCCATTTCCCAGAGAAGGATACTCTCCCAGCCTAGATACACAGGGAGGGCCTAGGCCCTGCTCCAAATGATGTGACAGACTTTGATGATTCCCCCATAGAAGGCCTCACCCTTTCTATGGAGCAGAGGAGGTCTGTGAGGGGCATGGGAGAATGGGAGGGGGAGGGAACTGTAATTGATATATAAAATAAGATTGGTTCTAATTTAAATTTTAAAGGGTGGGGGGAGAGATGTTGCTTTAAAGCCAAAACCTTTCTGGCTGTGTTAACACAATCCAGTAAGGTCAGCTTAAATGACCTTGGCATCAGTTAACTATTCTGCTTGCTTCCATGGGACATGAAATACATAACAGCCTCTTCAAATTAAAGATTGGAAAACAAAGTTAAAGAATTTAAGAGCCGTAAGCCGTGTTCTATAGAAGAGAAGACAAGTGAGCAGATTAAACGTATAATGGAGGTTAACAGAGATCAACTCCGTGTACAGCCAATCAGGTGTGAATCTTCCTGGGGATGCACATTTGCCCATATGTGAAAAAGGGAAGCATCCCAAAAAGAAGCAAAATGGAAGCTTGTTAGTTCCCTGTTGATAGCTGCCGTCAGTGTTGTTATAGCCCTCAACAAGTGGCAATTATAAGTGAATATGTACGAGGTTTGAGAGATGATTAACTAATGAAAGGACACTATATAGTGGGAAATTACCAATACAGAGCCAAGTAGAAATATAAGGGTATTTAATAGGGAAAAGCGAAAAAAAACAGAGCGACCTAGCCAGCCGGTGTGGCAGCAGTCTGTACAGCAAGCGAAAAGGAAAACTGAAAGTGAAACCCAGCCACCTGAACCTCTCACTCTACGTCACCCTGACCACGCCCTCGAAGGCGTGGTTAGGCACACCTGTAGCCAGCCCCTAAGCAGGTGTGGCTACAGGTTCCCCTACAACACTAATAGCCTATTTAATAACTGTGTCCATTACCAGAGTCCTAGTAATTAGTTCTCCCCTAGGGCCTAGGGCATATCTAGGAGCAAGTTTGTAGCCTCAGTAAATGTACCAGGTGTGGGCTCCATCTCTCAAAGTTTCTCGGAGAAACTTCTTGTTGAAGCAAATAGCTTCCAACAGAGAGATGCTCGACTGAACTGTCAAGATGCAAAGAGCAAGACTGTTGTGTGTTTGGCCGGAAATGGTACATCTGTTACAACATCCCCACCTCCTAAGACTCAAGAATCCTTGTGGAAGGGCGGGCAGAAAGTATGTAAAACAACAGAGGTGATAGCTGGCACAAGGAAGCAGTGTTTTCTGAACACAATAGGACAGTTGCACATATGAATTCACAAGAGTTGTGACAGCATGTACAAGACCTGCACGGGCTCAGAACAGACAAAACCCCCAGAATGTAGGAGGAAGTGAGCACACTGGCTGAGGAGCCATTAGTAGTTCAGAACTCCCTTCTATAGGAGAGGAGGCATTCCTTTAGAGTATGACCCCCGATGGTGCTAACATGTCCCAGTGGGTGGTCACACACCAGCGAGTACTTATGCAGCATTAATGGGGCTCTGTTGGGTCTCAGCCCCCACGGGGTCTCTGTGAGTTGCTTGTCAGCCAATAACCACAGGTGCATCCTGTTTTCTAGTCCTGGCTTACAGTTCGGCTTTGCTCCACTGGCATCAACACCTGGGGTTTTTCTACTGTGCTGTCAGTCTGTACATAAAGCTGCTCCCTGTTACGATAAATCTTTCTGCCAAAAGCTGCCTGAGCCCCACCGCCACGTGTGAGCTTTTCGCCAGCTGCCTGCCGGAGTTAGGCCCAAATGAATATACAAAAACTTGTATTAGGTTCAGAGTTGCTTGGCCAATGACTAGGATTCCTCATCTGTTAGCTCAGTCTTAATTATCATAAATCTATATATTTTATAAGACTTATCGGATGCCTTATTGGTGTCCCTCCTTGCCGGTGGATCACATTGTGCCACTGGAGGAGGCGAATGGGAAAAAAGGGATGTTTCCTGTTTCTCCTTCTTTAAATGAGTCTCCTTGCTATGTCACTACCTGCCTGGATCACCACGTCTCTACTACATTTCCCAGAATCCTCTTTGACTCCTAGTCCCGTCTAACTTGCTGTCTCATTGGCCAAACAGTATTTTATTCAATAATCAATAAGACAAACATACACAGAAGTACTTTCCCCATCAGCTCCCTCCTTGCAATAAAGACACACACATATTCTCTTAGCACAAACGACCGGATGTCTTGTCTTTCATTTAAATCTCCAGGCTTTCACCAGATACATTAGAGTTGCTTGTGGCTCAGGTGCCATAGGGCTGAGTGAGTTTAAAAGACAAAGTGAGGACTGTCTTAGTTAGGGTTTCTACTGCTGTGATAAAACACCACAACCCAAAAAGCAAATTGAAGAGGAAAGGGTTTATTTGGCTCATACTTTTATAGCCCACCATTGAAGGAAGTCATGACAGGAACTGAAACAGGCCCAGAACCTAGAGACAGAAGCAATGGGGGGGAAAGATGCAGGAGGAGAGCTGCGCACTGCCTTGCTCCTCGTGGCTTCCTCAGCCTGCTTTCTTATAGAACCCAGGGCCATCTGTCCAGCAATAGCACCAACCACCCACAATGGGAAGGCTCTCCCCAGTCAATCACCAATTAGGAAAATGTCTTCCATGCCTACCCACAACCTGATCTGATGGAGGCATTTTCTTCATTGAGATTCCTTCCCTCAGATGACTTGAGCATGTGTCAAGGTAACCACATCAAAATTGAGTAGGTGTGGGATGAGAGGGTGGACCTGAAAGGAGGAGAAACAGAAGATAAATGTGATCAAAATACAATGTGTAAATTCTTTTTTTATCTTAGAAGCACTCTTATTTACAAATCAATCCCCCCATTCCCTCGACCTGCCATATTCCCATGCTCCCCACCAACCCCCCAAACCCACTGCCCCACCCACTCCCCAAGGACAGTGAGGCCCTTCCACAGGGGACCATCAAAGTCCATCACATCATTTGGGGGAGGGCCTTGGCCCTCCTTGCTGTATCTGGGCTGCAATAGTATCCCTCCATGGGGAATGGGCTCCCAAAGTCCATTTGTGCTCCAGGGTTAAACACTGGCTCCACTGTTAGAGGTCCCATAGACTGCTCTGGCCTCCTAGCTGGCACCCACATTCAGAGGGGTTGGTTCTGTCCAATGCTGTTTCCCCAGCTTTACCATTAGGGTCTCCTTGCTCTCACTAGGTCAGGTCAACTGTTTCTGCCGGTTTCTCCAGCACAGTCTTGGCTCCTTTGCTCATCCCTCCTCGCCCTCCGCAACTGGATTCAGGAGCATGGTTCAGTGTTTAGCTGTGGGCGCCTGCTTCTGCTTCCATCAGCTACTGGATGAAGGCAGTAGAAATGGCAACCAAGGTGGCCTTTGAAGCCCTTCCCCTATAATGAGGTTGATGACAATGTGTAAAATTCTAAAATAATTAATAAAGTATTTAAAAATGTGTAGAATAGTCAGAGTCATTTCGAAACATGAACAGAACCAGATGTAGAAACTATGAAGAAAGAAAAGCAACAAACAGAAGTAAAAATCATGGTTGGTAAGATAGGCCTGAAACAGCCAAGCCAACAGCTTTGCATAAGGATGCAATCTCTGTGGTTATTTAGCAAAATATAAAAAATTTAAAAAAAATCAGGAACATACAGTAAAATATAGTCCCAAGAATTAGAAGCTCAATAGATTTATGCTTTTAATGATTTGAAAAAGTGTGGCATGTGATTACCTAGACATTCCCATTTCCATAGAACTCTTGCTGTCTCTCCCCTCAGTATAGCGATGTGGCCAAGACAGAACCTGCATTGTTCTTTTCAGTGAAACTCGAACAGGGCCGACATTCGTATTAGATAACGCTAGAGTATTATAATCACCCCACTGCATCTGTGTTAAACTGATTTTGAACTGTTAGATGCTGGTAGTTTCTGCAGGCTGTGATTAGATAAACGGATGCAAATAGTCATTGTAACTGATGAATGATTGATGATGGCTTTCTGTGCTTCACTCTGTGCTCGTGGAAACAGCCTGTGGCCAGCTGGAAATAGAGCTGCCAAGTCATGAATTAGAATTAGCTTCAAAGTGCTGTGCATCCTCGGTGTCTTGAAGCCACTGAATGGGGTGAGAAAGACAGCGGCCGCATTCTAAGAACGCCAACTCCTGTGGCATTCTTTCCCCGGATGCTTTAATTTGTTTTGTTTTGTTTTGTTTTATTTGTTTCTTGTGGGGGTTTTGGTTTTTTTTTTTTTTTCCTTTTTGTTTTTCACTTTCTGAGTCCGACAATTTATAATTAAAGTTAAAAAAAATCCTATAGCATGATGGTTAGGTCTCAAACCCCCGGACTCTGGCTCTCCCAGCATCCCTCAGTCCCCGCCTTTGCCTTTTAGAGGTCCTCCTTGCTGGCATACCCCAACCCTACCCAGAACTTCTTCCCTCCCCAGCTGCTCTTCCCGATAGAATTCAGCCATTTGCGCTCTGCTGTTCCTTTTTGGCTGTTTGGACCTCCTGCCCTCTTGGCTGCTGCTCCTGATTTCAGTCTCTCCCTCTTACCTTTCTCCCTCCCCTTCCCTCCCCACCCATCTCCTCACGTGGCCTGCTGGTTCAGTCTGCCTACAAGGCCAAGTCTAGATTCTTCCAGACACCTCTTCTTCCTAGGCTCTCCCACATACCTATAATAAACCTTTTCCTTTTTCTTTCAGTTTTTCTGTCTGTCTGTCTGTCTGTCTGTCTGTCTGTCTGTCTGTCTGTCCTTTTCATTCAGTGGTGATTAAAGATGCTACTCTAACGGTACTTCATGGCTGATGATTGATGTTAGAGTTAAAGGACCCATGCCATCAGGGAAAGGTCACCAGGTGGTACGTGTGGAGCCTTTCTTTTCCTGTGGGCTGAAGGCTCACACTTAAAAGATACAGTGGCCTTGTATATTCCCTAAAGGTTGTAACTGATGAGTTGGATTGTTCAATGTTCTGCAATTAATATGGCTCCTAGGCATCTCTATAAAGTTATACTTGAGTGCATATGAGTTTGGGCATCATGGACTTTGGTTCTGTAAATATTTGACTTTCTGACTGAAATCCGTAAGTAACATGGGGCTGGAGACAATGGATCAGCAGCTAAGAACAATTACTTTCTTATGGGGACCCAGATTGGTTTCTCAGAACCCGAATAGCATCTCACAGCCATGTGTAACTCTAGCTCTAGGTGATCCAGTGCCCTCTTCTAACCTCTGTGGCTACTTCATGCCCATGGTACACAGACATACTTACAAGGACATCTATACACATAAGATAGGTTTTACTTAAAGACATAACGTATGTATTAGAGTAGAAAACAAATAAGCATAATAAGGAAAATTTTTTGAAGCCTCTCACATGCAGGTGGTACAAGAGGAGTTTCATGGCCAATATCTGATGCTCCCATTTCCTTTGGAGTGCACAGCTCATAATACTATTTGCAGGAAATGTCGTATTCACACTGTTCCCACTTTCCGGGTCATCTGAAAAGATTGTGGCAAGATGCCAAACATGAACATAATGAAAGACGACTTAGAATTCAGAGTGCTGAGAAACTGACTTGCTAAATAAGACCCCAACACGAGTGTGCAGTGACTGCCGAAGTGCTTAGAAGAAAACAGCAGGAAGAGGCAGTGAGACAGAGCAGATGTGGACTGAGGACTGAGATTTAGTCACATCTCCCGATACAGTTAAATTGTGTGACCCTAATTCACTAATGTGAGAATCTCCTCACACCATGGTCTTGGTTCCACAAAGAGTCAGTCTAGTAATAGGCCATCAAAAAAAAAAAAAAAGCAGAGCAATAGACAAAGAAACCAAAACCAAGAAATGAATTAACCATAAGCATATAGGAAAAAAGCAGGTAATTTTTTAAATACAGAATTCTAAGATTCAATAAAAGATAGTATATTTATAGTAGTTTCTACTTTGAGGGCAGCATTGTAGATAATACAGATCCACTAGCAAAAGCTTAGTTTTTTAGGTAGTTACACTTTACAAAGTCCATCATATTTTTATTGGTTTTAAGACAGCATTTTCTAAATTTTACTTATTATTTATTTATGTATTTTGTTTGTATAAGGAATCCAAATATTACTTAATATGTAAGGAAGTAGTCAACACATGCCCAAAAGATCACGGAAAGAGAACAGAATGATGAGACCATGTCAGCCAGAGCAGAAGGTCCTTCCTGTCTCCTGATCTCCATAGTACATCTTTTTATATTGGCCCTCATTCTGTTCCTGAAACTGTTGGATCTGAGTCTAAGTTTTCTACCACAAGCTGCATGCTTGTGGTCAGTTAACATGTCTTAATGGTGAATTACTTTTTTAATTTTTTTATTCTTTGGCAGCTTTATACATTTATATAATAAACTTTGGTAGTTTTTCCCTTCTGTCCCTGCTCTTATCCCCTCCACTCTCCCCTGCTCCAGTTATTCTTCTCAACAAGCCCCCTCCCATTTTCTGATATCTCTGACTTAAACTCAGTGACCCACTGAGTATAATTGGAGCTGCTGTGTGCCCATAGGTAGAAACTTATTTACTGTCCTGTGGATAAATTATCTGTGACTATCTCACTGAAGAAACAGCAGCAGCCCTTCCCCCAGCAATCAGTTGCCAACAGTCCCTCAAGGAGGAGCAGGACCTCACTGGTCCTCCCACCACCCATAATGAGACATTAATAGATCCTATTTTGTGCAGGTAACTACGGCTGCAGTGAATTCTGGAGGGCAATAGCTGTGTCATGTCCGGAAGACATCATCTTGCTATGCATCTTACTATTTCTGGCTCTTATATGTTTTCTGTCTCCTCTCGCCAATAGTCCTTGACTATTAGAGGTTATATTGTTCTAACTCACAGGATCCTCTAGCATCCTCTGGCACTATGATAGGTAGCCAGTGGAGAAGAAGCTTCCAGCTCAATTCTAGCCTTATTTTTCTATGTCATGTGACCAAAGTATGTGCTGTCTTCAGTAGTAGAGTCTTACCTCCAGGTTCTGGTAGTCAACCAAGAGCGGTACCAATAACCTGTATTGTTTTGGGGACCTCTGAGACCGCCATTAGCAACAACTCTTAGAGAAATACAACACATTTAACAATGGGATTTCCATCTATTAGCCTATGGCTTCTGGGAGTAGTATTCAGCCATGTAGGGGACCTAAATTCAAATTCTTCCAAAAATGTTGTTGATCATCTCATAAAATAATTTTTCCTATTTCCTTAATGACTCCCATATACGACATTCTGACAATACCTTCTACACAATATTCTGTACAGGCGCTTCAGGTCAACAATGACAGTCTTAAATTTTCCAGCCAATAGCTAGACAAAGGACTCTAAACTAGACTGAAAGGTCCGTATGATGGATGCACTGTGATCCTTTTTAGAATACTACAGTTGGAATGAATTGGCTCTAGATTAATTCCTTCAACAAGCCACACACTGAAGAGTTAGGTTTACTGAAATTTACACTAAACTAAAACTCTTGGTTTCCAGTGAGCTACTGTGTAGGTGTGTGTGACTCTGAACTCATGTCACTGATCTTTTGAATTCAATCAGGGCCCTTACTTCATTTCATCCTAGTCAAGGTTCCTAGACTGAGAGAACATTGTGATTTGGGTTTTGTTGTCTTGGGGTTTTCAGGTGTGTGTGTGTGTGTATGAGAGAGAGAGAGAGAGAGAGAGAGAGAGAGAGAGAGAGAGAGAGAGAGAGAGAATGCTTGGACACTAGAAAAAGTTTGTAACTACCAGAAAAATGAGAGAAATTTTGTATTCTGAATTACAGTATAATGTCATGAGCTGTTATGCCACCCATACATAACTAATAGCAATTTTTATGTATTTCCTCTCCTGTTTCCAATGTGCATAGTGGTGCTGGATACACACTGTTTACGTGCTGTCTTTAAATGGACTTTTATGATGATATAGCCTATGCTGTAGATAGTGCCCATGAGTGTGTGTCTTCCCTGAGTAATGTTCAGTGGAGAATGAGCTTACATGTTTATTTCTCTTGGACAGTTAGATGTTTTTACCATTATGAATAATGGTGTGACAGACACGGATGTGCATGGTGTTTGATCTCTGCATATGATCTTTTTTAAAATAAATGCTCAGAAGAGAAACTACTGAGCCCAAGATAATGAATTCTGCAGATGTGATTTTCACCATTTAATTAGAAAATAAGTGCAGAGACAAAAAGACAATAGATAGGCAATATCCTGGCCCCTGGGCTCCTGTAACACCCTTTAAGTCTCTTTTCATTACACATGTAATTACTTCCTCGAAGATGCCTTCCCTGGGAGCACAACTACCAGAATTCACTCCACTGGAAGCAGGCCTAAAAGAGCAGCAGCTCTGTTGCAAGAGAGGTTTCTTTCACAAAGGAATGTCCACCCGAGTCAATCCGGGGGTGAACTGAGGCGCTCCTTTCGTACAGTAGTTTAGGAGAGTGCCTCTTTCTTCCTTGTGGCTCCTCAGTTTCTGCACGGAGTCTGGTGTGAGGCAACAGCTGTCAGTGCTGTTTCCCTTCAGTATCCCTGGGGACAGCTGTGAGGGGCCCCTGCATCAGTTGTCTCTCCAAAGGAACTTCCTGTAAGGAACTAAACAATGTTTGCACATATACTGTTATGGAGAACATTCTCTGGTAGATTTACCTATCTGCAAAGGAAGTAATTTTCCTACAGGTCACATCTTTCATTGTTCTGCTTGGGCCATTTATTTCCAAATCCACCCTTCAAATTCACGTTTTTTCAAACAAAGAATCAGATGAAATTGATCCATTAGAAATAACAGACCTAATAATCCAAGTGGGCATTTCAGATCAACTCTCCGTTGCTTAGAGACGTGAGTCTTTGTCAGAGGCCAGTTCAGACAGTCTGAGTAGCTTGTGTGCCCCTTCCTTATCACTTGACTATGAGGAGAAGACAGTAGTTAGGAGTCTCTCTCCCTTGAATCAGATGTCAGGTGTGAATGTGAATCTGCAAAGCGGACTGAACTGGCCATCTGTTTCCACATATGTATCCAGGTCCCTGGTTCCTGGACTCTGAACCTGTGTGTGGCAAAGTTGATTTCCTCCAAGGAAGACGAATAAAGAATTCAGCGTCCGCTCTGCTTTGCTCCTCAGCTGTTCTCTTACCCACACATGCCCCTGGCCTGAGCTACTTCCTGAAGCTCAGTTCCTTTAATGAAATTGTGGGTTTACCTATGTTATGTTTTATTCAGTGGCTCCCAATATTTTTTCTATTTTCCCCACTACTATGGTTTTTATTTCTAATTTTGTTTCATCTTCCTATCTTAATTACTTTGTGTAGTATTATATAGAACTTCACCAAATAACTATTTCAAGAAACAATGTCATTAGTTGATCCTTTGTGGACAAATTAGCCCATCATCTGAAAACTATTAAAGATATTCATCACTGAACCCAAATCCCATAACCATTCAGAGTTCACTTTCCACATAAAGAGGGAGGTGTAAAGCCCCTCCCCTGAGTTGTTCCTCTTTCTTATATGAATTCGTTCACATTTTCTCCTGCTCCCTCTCCCTCTTCTTTTCCTCACATGTTTTTCCCAGCTTGCCCCTCATATGGTACTGGGATTTTACCAATTGGTGAAATCCCACTGGAATGCTGAAGCATACCATATCACTCCATGAATTGGCTTCTAAACATACCTGCCTGCAAGAATATATAACTCCTTTTCTACTTTAATAATACTTTTTTAAAAACCTATTTGTGTTTCCTTGCCATGCCACATCCAGGATACTTAATGGAAAACCCTTTCCCTGTTGGCAGGAAAAGACCAACAAGCCCCAGTTGTTCCTTTTAAAGGGGAAAAAAAGTTTGTTTTGTTTTTTTTTAATCTACTCAAACCTGCCCTAGGAATAAAATTATAGTGACTTCAGCCTTGTTCTCTGAATGATGCATTAACATGACTGTCAGCAGATATTTAGAAGGCTGGCATCATGTAAAGCAAATAAAGAAGCCCTTGGAAAGGAAGCAGAGATAGTAGGAACCACACTCGAAAGACACAGAGTGGAAAATCTAACCCTAGGTGCAGTTCTTTTGCAACCCCCTGCGTTGTCTGTGCTCCTTTGAATGTTAAACTTGTTTGAATTATTCCTTGATTGCTGCCTGCAGCCATCACATTGATCTAAGAAAGGCAAATGGAGCAGTTAAAATCCCATTCCAAATCAGAACAGCCTCTGGATTGATTGTTAGCAATGGCAAGGTGGCTGAAGAGGAAGGAACTGTGTTTATTTATTATTGACCAGAAATGAGTCATGCCAATTAGTCTGTGCCAAATACAGAAACAACAGGCACACATTACTGAGGGATGTAGCAACTGGAGTTTTGTGCTTCTTTGGATCCAGGAAGATTCCTGCCCCAGGTCTATCACCATTGACTTCTGACTGATTTCTGGGTTCTACTGCTAGACATTCCATTCCTGAAATTCTGCCCCTTCCAGTCAGGAAACCAGTCCTTGTGTACAGCTCTGGGAATTGGAAGGGATTTGGAAAATTAATAAATATAGGATTATTTTGGAAGTTTCAATCTAGATGATAGTAGACATTTTTGTATGTAGAGGGTGTATAGTGTATATTTTCTTCAAACAAGAAATAACTAAAAACAAACAGGTGGGTAAAACAAAACTAATCTAAAAAATAGAAGACTGTATAAAAAACATCTGTGTCAAGTCCATAAGATATCCACTTGAAGGAAAATGATACTGGAAGGATATATACTAGAAAGACATGGATAAAGGTATTTATTGTTACCTTTATAACGCAAAGACAAATTCATGATAAACTATCAAAAAATGAGGAATTTATGCTGAAGAGTGTGATAGTTGTGTAAATGGATGTTTACATGGGAAGACAGTTGCTGGAGAGTGCTGTTCATCCACATGGTGGTGTGTGTGTGTGTGTGTGTGTGTGTGTGTGTGTGTGTGCGCGCGTGCGCGCGCACGCACGCGCACAGGCTCCTCTATAGATGAACAAGTGATTTTTGTGGTCACAAATGCAGATGCATGCCTATATGAAGGTCAAAAGTCCACAGCAGGTGTTCTCCAGAAGTCATTCACCGTGTTTTTTTGAGTCCTATTCAGATGGACCAGCTAACTCTTTCTATCTCTTCCCCAGCACTGGGGTTACACGCTTGGGCCACAAGATGGATTTGTACATAGCTACTGGTACTTGACCTGAAATTCTAAGGCTTGCACATTGTGCATTTTGCCAATGTAGCAATCTCCCCAGCCCCTTTTTGAATAAGGTGTTTCTCAGGAAGAGAAAAACAGAGTAAGATAGTAAACATAGGATGTCAAATGAAGTAAAGATCCAACAGGAACTTACAAATTACAGACTCACTAAGCAGTCAAAAGAGAGAGAGAGAGAGAGAGAGAGAGAGAGAGAGAGAGAGAGAGAGAGAGAAGGAAGAAAGAATAAGAAGATAGGAGAAGGAGTAGTCATCATCGTAAGTTGAAAACTTAAACAAGACGAAAGAGTTCCCATATACACCACCCCTGCAGAGCTCATCAGTCATCAGTGTCTTCTTCAGAGTTGTGCATCTGTAAAAGCTTGGGTTAGCTCATCTTCCTCAACTCACCAACTACAGCTTACTTTAGAATTCACTTTGCTTTGTGTTATATACTCTCTGAAAAACACTCTACTTCCTTAAAAGGAGAGAAACCAGTATTGTGGACCATCAGGAAGCAGAAAAAGGAGAAATCCAGGAAAACAGAATTAGACATCAAAAGGCAAGCAGCATAGTCCTGTTAGGTCAGGAAATGGCAAGAGTGATTTTCCATTGTCCAGCACAGCTTTGAAGCTGGAAGCACTTCAGCAGGAATGTCTCACTGTGGAGTAGATTCTGACCTGAATTTGACTCAGTCACTTGATAACAGAATGTTAGTGTTAAATGAAGTGTTAAAAACACATAGCAACTGCCCTGTCCCTACACACACCCCGTTGAAGGGGCACAACACCACAGAAGAAAGCTTCTCAGTGATTTTTTTTTAACTTGATAGACCTAAAAAAAAGTTATAAAAGTGTGTTGCTGCAGTTGAATGTACCAAAAAACTTAATTATATGCATGAAAATTAAGTATAAGAAAATATATTTAAGTAATAAGATTGTGGATGGTTTTTCTTATTTTCCATCTGACTAGAATTGTATTTGGATAATAATAAAATGTAGAAAAAGTTCGTCTTTGTTACTTTTCTGTTGCTATGAAGAGACACCATGACCAAGACAACTTATAAAAGAAAACATTCAATTGGAGGCTTGCTTACAGTTTCAGAGGGTGAATCCGTGGTCATGGCAGGAAGTTTGGTGGCAGACAGGCATGGAGCTGGAGCAGTACTTACAAGTTTACTGTATCCTGATGCACAACTTGAAAGCAGCCATTGCCTGATGTGAGCTTTCTAAATCTCAAATCCCACACCCCATGACATATCTCATCCAACAAGGCCACACCTCTCAGCCTTCCCAAAAGAGCTCCACTTACTAGGGACCAAACATTCAAACATAGGCACCTATGGGGCCGTTCTCATTCAAAGCATCAAAATATTGTTTCCTGCATAGGAGACAAATTTTCAGGTCTTGTTTCCTTTAAATGACAGAGCTCGGTAATAGGTAATTGAAAGAAAGAACTAATCCTATCAGTTCTTACCAGCTGTGAAATGTCAAATGTGATGGAGGTATTTTCCATTTGTACCTAAAGTGGACTGTACATTTAGCACAATGTACGATTAGTAGTTAGCTTCACAGGCAACCCATAGAGAAACCTATTATTCAAAATGAGTTAGATATTCTGTCAGATACTTACTAGTTAATTAACAGAACCAACTTGGGTGGGTGTTATCCCCAACCTTGTCCCTAGAATTCATTTAAATAGAAAAACAAACAAACAAACAAACAAACAAAACAAGAGCACCCTGAGTGGTGTGCTAGAGACATAGATGGTAAAGGGACTCAGACCTCAGATGTCACAGGGAGATGGCTTGGGATGGTTGCCCCTAGAGAACAGAAATAATTCAAGCAAACTTTTTTTTCACCTACTGAAGACTGTGCCTTTGCATTAATAGAACTATTTGTTTTTGAAACAGGCAAACAAATTGCCCATTTTAAAATGCCTTAGAAATTTGTTGAGGTTGGCAGTGGTACCATTTATCAAGAAGCATCATGAAAACCTCTCAGTTGTTTTCGGTACTGTGTTTGTGTAAGCTATCATTATCCATTTTATGATAGAAAGGGAGAAATGCTGTCCTAGGTTTTGGTTATATTTCATGTGTCATTCCAACTCTGAGTTTTAGTAATGCTTGTTGGAGGATTTTGAAAAGAATCCTTGCAGAATGTTTCTTGCCCATCATTTTATCATGACTAGGATTAAATGAATTGATGAGAATATAGTTGAAATATGACCTTCTCAGCATATATACAAATATTTAAAGTAATGTATTTAAGTAAAAGTATAAAAACGGTTTCTTTTGTGTCTTTGTAGTTCTTTCTTAGAAGGGCTAGCAGCAGTCTGAGGTAACTAACTTTGGTGTGGTGTGTGTGGGGTGTGTGTGTGTGTGTGTGTGTGTGTGATGTGTGTGTGGTATGTGTGTGCGTGTGTGTGTGTGTGTGTGTGTGTGTGTGTGTGTGTGTGTGTGTGTGTGTGTTTTTATTTAAATTAGAAACAACCTTGCTTCACATGTCCCTCCCCTCCTCCCTGCCCCACCCCCACCCCAACCCCCCTGGGGGATCTCTAAAGTCTGCCAAATCATCTGGGGCAGAGCCTACCCCCCACCACCATGTGTCCAGGCTGAGAAAGCATCCCTCCTAACTTTGTTTAACTTTGTTAGTAATTAATACAGAGTTGCCGTGTCAGAATAAAATGCTATATTTTGTTTCTATTAACTTCTCAGTATCTTTAAATAAAGTACCTAAAACAGAAAAAAGTTGAAGTCTCATTGCAATCAAACTTTTATGGATAACTGTTTCTAGAATTACAGGATTTGTCTCTTTAAAATGTTTTCTGTGTTTTTGCATTTCTCTGTATGTATATTTTTAGCCCAGAAAGTGACAGTAATGAACGCTCTTCTGCAGTTACTTTTTCTGCTTGAAAATATTTTCCTATATCATTAAAAATATTAACTTTATCTCAGATATACAGCTCTAACTGATTTACTATGCAAGGAGAATTGTGTTATTAAGAGCTAACCATGACATTTAACTAGTTCCAATACAGCATGTGTGTTGATAGCTTGCCTAGTTTTATAATTTTGCATTACTTTTCTAGACATCCTAGAAAGCTTCAATGTGGCACTTGTCATTCATAATTGTCATTATAGGTCCTATTCTTCTCCCTACCTTCTGCCTACCTTCTTCTTTCCTCCAGTTAGTTCCCCCTGCTCCTTCTTTACATGTATTATACCCTCCTAATCCCCCTTGATGCTGTTTATACCTGTTTCTCTCCTCTTCGTTTCCAGTCAGCATTCATGCATGCTTTAATGTGGCTGCAGAAATTGTGTGTGTGCATGCGCACTTTATGGGGGGTGGAGAAAGAAAGAGAAGATGGAGGGGGAAGGGGGAAAAGAGGGAGACCACATAAGACAGAATACATAATGTCTGTGTCTTATTTTAATCAGCCTTAGCATAATGAGCTGTAACTCCATTCATTTCCTTGAGATGTCATGATTTTCATTCTCCTTTATTGCTGAAGAACTTTCCATTGCATATATGTACCACATTTTCCTTATCCATTCATTTCTTAAGGAACAATTGGGTTTTGCTGGTGAGGACGGGGGAAATAGGAATATCGTCAATACACTGTCAGTGGGAATGCAAACTAGTAGCAGGCGTTACTGAAATTGGTGCAGTGGTTCCTCAGAAAAGATGCAGCACCATATTTTATAGAGAGTATTTATAACATCGCAGCCAAAATACTCCTGTGTAAATAAGATCCTGCGTACAGAATTAGACACTGGATCATGATGTGGATGTTAATTGATTGATGGCTGATTGATTTTATATGAATTCTCTCTGTCAGTCTAATGAAGAACATTATCGTTAACAAAATTATACAGTTGTTATCAGAAACTATAGCATCGTGTTTGATTAAATATGTTCTGTAAACTCCTAGTTTGAATTGCAAACTCCTGATCCTTGCCTGATTATTCAGCTTTCACTTGTGTGAGCAAACTCTTCTTAAGTTACTAAACAATATGGATTACACATTTTACTACAGTTTCTCATCTAACACCATATACATCGGTGTACGTTTATTTTGTCTCACAGTAATTTTGAATTTTTTTAGAATTTCATGAAACACACAATTGTAGAAAGTAATGATTTATTCTTTGTGTTTAATCCTTGTCAGTGTTGATGAGACAAAGCTGTAAAACCTTAATACCATGTACACTCAATTACAGTCCAAGAGAAGAAAATTATTAGGATCCATGGTGAGCATAGATTCACAACTCTTTAACAAAACTCAAAAGCATATTCAACAGCACTGTAAGAGGATCAGTCTTTGTGATAAAATGGAATTCATTCCTAGCATAAAAGAGACTCAAAATATGAGAATCAATAAAAATAAATCACCTTAAGGAATGAAGGCTGAGACCCATATGATCATCTGGATATATGTATGCAGAAGAACTTTTGCTCTGAGCAGAACAACTTCCATTCAACTGGATGCTAAAAGTCTTACCCAGAACCACTGTGAAAGAAATGAATGATCTGGTAATTAGAGGGAAAGGAGTTAAACTGTTCTGTCTACATAGGATGCAATCTTACATAAAGTGTGTAGAGATTGCACTGCATGGCTGCTGTCCCAACACTTGGGAGGCCACGACAGAGGATTGTTGTAAGATCAAAGGCAGCCTTAGCTACAAATTAAGACCATAACATAAGAACAAAAATTCAACAACAAAAAAAAAATCAGTAGCGCATCCATACCTTAACAATAGCTAGCCTCCCAAAAAGTCTCATTTACCATCTCATTTACAACTACAAAAATAAGATTAAAATTTAAGTTTAAATTTAACTTATTCCTATACCCTGATAAATGCAAAACGTTAATAAAAGAAATTGAAAACAACAGATAAATTCGAGACTCCCATGTTCATATATTGAAATAATAATTAATGCAGTTAAAATATTCATCTTCTCCAGGTTAACTCACAGATCCAGTATTGAAATCCCTGTGATACTTTTTCACAGAAATAGAAAGAGACTCTGAAAATATATATGTGAAGCCACAGAAGTCCCTCAGCAGACAGAAATAACCTTGGGGGAGGGAGAGATTCAGTAATACATTTTCAGATTTGAGGGCTTCTACAAAACTAGAGGACATTACAAATGTGCCTTTTATTGTATTAATATTTTACATACTGCACAATTTTATTGGATTCTTGCATTTAATAGTGTGTGGTGATTGTTACAGGTTACGTGTTTACTTGTCACCTGTACATCCTGTCTGGGAAAAGCCTTAACCAATCAGAAATTCTCAGCCAGGGGGCTTTGGCTTCCCATGGGACCTTTTGCAATATCTCTGGACATCCTTGGTTGTCATTCTATATCTCTCCAGTGTGTACCAGTAGAAGGACAGCTACTGTTTCTGTTAGTATTTAGGCATGTGTACTGGCCTGCTCTTGGAGTTCTGACAGGACACGCCCTCAGCTGCTGCCACTAAGAGCACTACCTGTGCCTGTTCATTATGTTTCCTTTTAAAAGGGCCCTGCATCTCTCTTCCTTTCTCAACCTCTCTGTCTGTTCCTCTCTCTCTCTCCTTCTCTCCTCTCTCCCACTGTTCCTGTCCCTGGAGGCTGGTCTTCCCCCCTCCACCCTTTATACAGTCCTTTCCCCCTAATTAAAAAAAAAATTAAAAAAACCTCCACTTGAACTCCGTTGCATGGTGTCTTTCTCTCTCAAGCTACATATTTATTTATTTGTTTGTTTGCTTATTTACTTATTTATAATTGTAATCAGACCAATTTTAAATTAGAAACAAGCTTGTTTTACATGTCAATCCCAGTTCCCTCTCCCTCCCCTCCTCCCCTGACCCCCAACCCTTTTCTGCTCCCCTGGGAAGGTGGGGCCTTCCATGGGGGATCTTCAGAGTCTGCCCACACTGAACACGCTCGATCTCGAGCTGCATTTTAAAATTAGAACAGTTTCCACAAAGGACTATCATCTACAGTGACAGAAATGTGCGTGGAGCTCTAAATCTCAGGCATACTCCAGTTGAAAAACGGGATCCAAGTGTTTTGCCTTTGATTATTGAGTTCTACTGTCTCTGTTCTGTTTATGCGCCCTTCTTTGAAGAAGTGATTCTTCACATTTCCAAGTCCTGTGCTTCCTTTTCTTTTCAAGTGATTGTTTTCCTAATTCATGTTCTTTCCCTGATTTGGAATGCTTTGTCTAGCCCAAGAAAGTGTTTTATTTTCTTACATTCAAGAAGTTGTACAGGTCTTACTGTTACATCTAAATCCATGGTATATTTAGATTTGAATTTTATAAATGATACATTCAAAGCTTGATATATGTATGTTTTTCCATATGACTAGACTATGGTGTCGATGGCTACTTGACATCCCTGGTTGAAATGCACTTATTTCTGTATCTATTTCAGAATTTTCTGTAGCGATTCACTGTTCTAAATGTCTGTCTCTGCCCCTGTACCACATTTCTGAGTTACTGTAGCTTTGTAAGCTTTGAAATCAGATAATGCAAACCCAGCGATCATCCAACAATATTGAACCCTGTGGCCCATGAACATTTGTGTCTTTCCATTTGTTGAGAATTCTTTAGCTTTTCTCAGCAGGGTTTTGCCATTTTTATCATTGTTTAGCTTATGATTCCCACATATCTGGCAAATTCATTATTCTTACGTATTTTTTAATAATTGCTTAAGCAGGCACTCTAGCTGACTAAACTACATCCCCTACACTTTGTGTTTTTCACATAAAGTCTCACTATGTATCCCAGGCTGATGTTAAACTTGGTATGGAGCCCGCGTGAGCCTCATGTTTATAATGCCTGTCTCCTCCCCTTGAGAGCCGGGATTGCAGGTACGCAGCACCTCGTCTGGCTCATAGTTCTTAAGACTACCTTATGTCAGGCTTTGCTAATAATACTGTATTTTGCTAATAATACTATATTCTCACAGATAACATGTAATTAGAGAGTTTTTCTGCCTTCCTGCTGTTTGTTAAGGATGTGGAAAAATTAATAAGTGAAGCCATTGTGCTCCCTATACTCTCTATCTAAACTGACTTTCTCATCTAAAGCCACTCACCATCTGTCTTTCTATGTGAGTGTCTCTGTGCAGTTCCAGTACAGTGAATTATGAAGCAACTACTGCTACACAAACATACTAACTTCTAACATCTTGTAGTTACAGCTAATAAAAATCCAAAGACAGATATTGGGGTTCAAGCTAAAGATCAGAAATCAAATCAGCCAGCCACTAGAGAGACCTTTTCCCTCTACCAAATCCTCAGACTGAAGGGACAACCCCATCTCTACAAATCCTCAGCCTCCTCCTTAGACCTCACTGAGCTCCTGCCTTAGATTCTCTCTAGTGATGAGATTAAAGGCATGAGCTCTGTTTCTCTTTTAGACTGATTACTCGAATGTAGCCCAGGGTGGCCTTGAACTCACGGAGCTCCACCTGCCTCTGTTTCCCATGTGCTGGGATGAAAGGTGTGGCCACCACTGCCTGTTCTCTATGCCAAACTAGTGGCTGTGCTCTGCGCTCTGATCTTCAGGTAAGCTTTATAAACAAAGTATCGCATCTTCTCTTTCTGTTGAATTGTTGTTTACATAAGATAGTTAAGCTTCCTGTCAACTTGTGGCTCACATTTCACATGTCTTGCATCTCAAAGCTTCTCTTTATAGAATTCAGCTTGCTTTATATAGAGGGTAAGGAAAGCAGTCACGATTACCTGACTAAAGATGGTTTTGAAAATCAACCTAAAATTATTTTTCCTGAGATAGAGAAGTTAGTTTTCATAACAAACATTGCTTACTGATTAATAAGTGAGCTGCAGTCCTGACTAGCTTAAGAATCTGAGAACTCACACTGCTGCATCACGGTTTTTGTTTGGTTGTAGATATGTGCATTCCCTTGGTTTCTGTGGCTGTGGGAACACCGTGACCAAAAGCAACTTTTAGAAGAGAGTTCATTATGTGTTTTGGTTGCAGAGGGTCAAAACTCACAATGATGTAAAAGGCATGGCAGCGGGAGGCAGGAGCATGACCTGGACCGATCACACTTTTATCTACCGCAAGAAGCAAGAGAGAGCAATGTGGGAAATGGGTGAAGCCAGTAGCGCATACACTTCCTCGTCCTGGCTGCACCTCCTGACGGGTCCATAACCTCCTCAGACGGTGCCACACATTAGCATCTTTTTTATAGACTAAATATAAAGATGTTTTGGATTTATCTTCAGATACTAAACTGTGCAAAGTGTGATGAAAATACAAACCTATTTGCATCATTAACTTAATCCAGATATAATCTATATGCAGAGATTGCCCCAGACAGTTGGTCCGGGTGTGTTTCATACTGGAACACATGCTGCAACTGAGAGGATAAGGCACCAAAACTCTGTTTTAAAAGAAAACAAGAGCACAAAATAGTTAGACCTAGAGAAAACATCTTAGCAGACATAAACTGCACCATTTGAACAAAAGATCTCATGGAATGGGACCTTTCAAGTAAGGACTGAAAAGTGAGCACGGGAGTTGGCTGGCTGGAGCATCCCCGGGATGTGCGGGACAGGGTGCAGACCTGTGGGTGTGTAGGCTTCACCGGTCTGGATCTGGATGCAGGAATGCAGAGAGTCAGAAACCACATAAGGAAGGTCTATGGCCTTGGCAAGAAATTTCCACCCTGAAGAAATCATTGGAATGAGAGACTGAGGCAAGAGAAGAGAGGCGTAATGGTGTTGTAATGAGCCATCTCCATAAGAGCTGCCCGTTCTTTCAGTGCTCCCTGCGAGCATCCTTCTGGGCCAGGTAGACGGTAAACCCTACCTGGATAATCAGAGGCAGCCCTTCAGAGGACGTTCTTGTTGGCCTAAAATGTGGGACTCGGAGCCTAGGGATACTTTTGGCCATTACTGGAAAGGATTCTGGTGAGGGTCACAAATGCGCGAAAATAAAAACGATTTACAGTATTTGGGGCCACTATACAGGAGAATACAGGAGAACCTGATTTGGCTTGATAGCTTAAGTCATTAATATTCAAAACAAATGGGAAAAATATAGTATTTCATGTTTGAAAATAATGAAAATAGGTTTGCCACAAGTCTAGAAGGCCCCATGGCAGCCATAGAATAAACAGTATATCATGAGAAATGGGACTTTATCAGAAAGCTAATTTTTGGCATAACTTTTATTATTATAAAGGTTTTCTCTTTTTTCTGTACCACAATTATTTTAACAAGAGAGCTATTGTTTTGTAATAGCGATAATCGCCACAGTAATGACTTATATATATTTATTTAGTCTCATTTATCTTTTCAAAAAAAAATGTATAGATGCTTTGCTGCTCTCCTGATTTAAAAAAAAAAAGTGCTAAAGGCACAATGACTACTCTGCAGAGTAAAGGCTGAGTAGGGCAAATCAGAAAGGAACTCTTGGCTCCTTGGCAATGCGTATGCAGTCAACCTGGACTGAATTGTGGAAAGAACAGTCTTTTCTTCATTACCAGTATCTCTCTACAAGATGCCATTTTCTGGCCTTTCATGTACACTGGAACATATTTTTAGATAATAATTTTAAAAATAACATTTGGGTATCTCATGCCAATCTCACAAAGCAAAAATTTGGAGCCCATCT
Source organism: Cricetulus griseus (assembly GCF_003668045.3). Classification (NCBI taxonomy): domain Eukaryota; kingdom Metazoa; phylum Chordata; class Mammalia; order Rodentia; family Cricetidae; genus Cricetulus; species Cricetulus griseus. The sequence continues at coordinate 226,046,965 of NW_023276806.1, forward strand.
TCTACTAAGGGGTTTTGATTACTTGTCCCTGTGGATATTTATGTGTCGATATTTCATTTTCGTTGACTTTTTCCTGGGTGGCTTCACATGCTACTAAATGCTTATTTTCACTGATTACTGCCCATTTAGCAATTTGTGTGGTATTATCTGCCAAGTTGAGGCTGGTTCCTGGACTATTTGTAAAATAAACCAACTCCAGAGAATCAACCACTTCTGCTTTTTGTTGAGATAATTCATTTCATCTCGTTTTTCATTAGAAGGCTCAGAGAAATGTGGGAAGATAAAACTACTTAGCTAGCTCTAAAACATCAAACAAAATAAATAGTTCTTTTGTAGACCCTCAAAGATGTTTGAAAGCCAGCAGTCCTCATGCCATGCCCAGCACTGCGGTATACATATACCTATGTGTTCTAAACCGATCCCCTCCTTACATGTCTTTTACAATCCCCCCAAAGAACTCACAATGTCACTCAAGTATTTCTTTTTGAGTCTGATTTATGAACTCTTCCTTGTCTGGCCAGGTGCTGGCCATATTCCACAATTCATAATCTGTCACCAGGAGTAATGGCCCATTTCCAAAGGTGAAGTGTGACAGCTCTTTCCAGGTGCATCAGGTAAACAGACTGTGTGGCGCTAGGTGATCGGTCAGAAGTGGGCTGAGGAGCACATTAACCTTTGGGTACACCCCCTTTTCACTGTGGTCCTTCTCCTTTATGCTCACCATTTGTCTTCCTAAGACGCAGATCTTATGAACAGCACAACATCCAATCACAAGCGAGCGAGTTGCTCAGATTCCATAGTGGTGAGTGGGCCGTGATGCCCAGTGAATTAAAGCATCACTGGTCCCATGCCCTGCTGTGCAACATGCCTTCAGAAAGCAAGTGGATGGAGAGAAGGGTCTAGCTCTGTCTGTCTTCTGGCTCCTCACTGTCCCACCTTATTTATGTGTGATGCTGGATGGTGAGGAGTCCCTTGACTTCCATTGACTGTTTGGTCTTTTCTTCATTTTTAATATACCGCGACCCATGGACTAGCCATTCTGACACTCAGTTGACTGAAGGCTTTAGGTGCTGTCCTTCTCAAGAATTCTGTGACTGTACTGTGTGATGTTTCTGTCTTTCGGGTAAGTGCAGTGCTCAGGAGGCACTCCATTCATTGTCCTGGTACAGGTCAACCCGGCCACTAAGCAGGAACATACATGAGTGCTGAGAGTGGGCACGCAGATGTGGTCTGGCAACAAATGCCCGAGAACGGCATTCGTTTAATAATTGTACAAGTCTCCAGTGTTGATCCAACCTCACCAAAGTAAACTATTTTTTACTACACAAAGACACACACACATGCACACACACACACATGAGGCATACATGCACACATACACACATATGCCCGTATATAATATCCATGTGCTCCAATTACTTTGGCATGGACATCAAGTTTCATGGTTTTAAGAAAGAAACATGAATGAAGAGTAAAGAGAACAGGGACATACCATTAGTTTCAAAACATGGTAAACAGGGAAACAAAAGTGTGCTGACCTGAGAGCTAGAAAGATCCTAGTCATTGGATGAGTCCATGTGTTTTCTCACTTTTTTCTTCGTCGTGGACCTGATTGTTTGAAGAAGGAAAGGAGGGAGACAGACTGGAAGGAGACCAGTGGTGCCAAACGGAGGGGTCAGTTCATGAAGTGACGGCTGAACACAGTAGTTCTCAGGTCTCAATGTATCTTGTTTAGAATGCACATTCTGGTGTGGGGGATGGGCTGGAACTTGGGACCTGCCTTCCTACCAGGCTCCCCTCAGGTGCTGGAACTGCTGCTCCACTGATACCTTGTGGGTAGCAAGGCCCAGAGTGAAAGGGAAAGAGAACACAGGAAGAGGGTAATTCTGTAGTCAAGAAACCTGGTTTGTCTCCCTGCTGTGTCTGAGGGAAAGGTTAAAAGATAGAAATTTGTGAAGGCCTGTAAAGGCCAGAAAGCCAATACTCTTTTATCTTCTAATACCAGTTCTAGATAGGAAAGAAAAAAGACCTTAGGATGGGGAATGAATATAATGAAGATTTTCTAGTCCCAAACAGATAATTATCTCCTGACTTTTCCTGTTCTTTTCTGCATCATTCGCTTTGGAAGCCCACGCTCAGATAACAGTTTAGCATTATACATTTTTGTATGTGGTCTTTTCCACTACTGTAACACTCTGATAAAGTTGCAATGCAATGTTTTATAGGTAATAGACACAGAGTACTAAGTGATGATTTAGTGAGATGTCCTGGACACAGATCCTAGCCAATAGTGAATCACTTAGACTTTATCTCTGCCTCAGTTTCCTTGTCTATTACAGGGTGATAATAACATTTTCTTCACACTACCTATAGTTGCTATGAAAAATAAGTGAAATCTTGTTTAGAATGTCACTTTGGAAGATCTACTTCAAATTTAAAATGGTTAGTTGTGGTAGCTTTTTCTCTTCTCCTCTACCTTCCATCCCAGCAGCATTGGGTCACTTTCATTTGCTAAGAAAACACAAGTTAGAAAACACACACACACACACACACACACACACACACACACACACACACACAGTTAGTATCACTTTTCTCAGGTCAGTTGCTTAGAAAATTAACTTCATTTGCCACATTAATTCTCCATGTATGCAGCTCTTGGCCTTTACAACAGAGGTGACCATACTGGCTGTCTATTTACTATAGCTAGTTACCACTGTACATTTACTGCAGATAAATTTGTGTCTTTGAGGAGAGATTATAGACAACATTGGTGTTGACTCCATGTCTCTGGGTAGTCTAATGGCAGGGAGCTTATCAGAATTTCAAAATTTCCTTTTTTTTTTTTTTTTTTTTTTTTTTTTTTGGTTTTTCGAGACAGGGTTTGTTTGTGGCTTTGGAGGCTGTCCTGGAACTAGCTCTTTTTTTCAGATTTTTTTATTTGAATTAGAAACAGGATTATTTTACATGACAATCCCAGTTCCCTTCCTCCTCCCATCCTCCCCTACCACCCCCCACCAACTAATACCTATTACATATCCTTTCTGCTCCCCCTGGATGGTGAGGCCTTCCATAGGGGGTCATCAGAGTCTATCATGTCCTTTGGGATAGGGCCTAGGCCCACCCCCGTGTGTCTTGGCTCAGGGAGTATTCCTCTATATGGAATGGGCTCCCAAAGTCCACACCTATGCTAGGGATAAGTACTGATCTACTACAGGAGGCCCCATAGATTTTCGAGGTTTCCTCAATGAAACCCATGTTCCTGAGGTCTGGATCAGTCCCATGCTGGTATCCCAGCTATCAGTCTGGGGACCAAGAGTTCCCCAATGTTCAGGTCAGCTGTTTCTGTGGGTTTCACCAGCCTGGTTTGGACTCCTTTGCTCTTCAATCGTCCTTCTCTGCATCTGGGTTCCAGTTCAGTTCAGTGGTAAGTTGTGGGTGTCTGCTTCTACTTCCACCAACTGCTGGATGAGGGCTATCAGGTGGCATATAAGTCAGTCATCAATCTCATTATCAGGGGAGGGCATTTAAGGTAGCCTCTCCTCTTCTGCTTAGATTGTTAGCTGGTGTCATCTTTGTAGATCTCCAGACATTTCCCTAGTGCCTGATTTCTCTGTAAACCTAAAATGTCTCCCTCTATTATGGTGTCTCCTTTCTTGTTTTCTTCTATTCTTCCCCTGACTCAACCTTTCTGCTCCCTCATGTCCTCTGCATCCCTCCTCTTCTTCCCTTCTCATTCTCCAAGCTCCCTCCCCCCTCTTCCCGTGCTTCCAATTTGCTCAGGGGATCTTGACCCTCTCCCCTTCTCCAGGGGACCATGTATGTCTCTCTTAGGGTCCTCCTTGTTTACTAGCTTCTCTGGCAATGTGGGTTGTAGGCTGGTAATCCTTTACTCTGTGTCTAAAATCTGCATATGAGTAAGTACATACCATGTTTGTCTTTTTGTGATTGGGTTACCTCACCCAGAATGGTTTCTTCTAGTTCCATCCATTTTCCTGCAAATTTCAAGATGCCATTGTTTTTTTTGTTTTTGTTTTTGTTTTTTTCTGCTGAGTAGTACTCCATTGTGTAAATGTACCACATTTTCTCTATCCATTCTTCAGTTGAAGGGCATCTAGGCTGCTTCCAGTTTCTGGCTATTACAAATAGTACTGCTATGAACATTGTTGTTCTTTGTTGTATGACTGTGCTTCTTTTGGGTATATGCCCAAGAGTGGAATTGCTGGATCTTGTGGTAAACTGATTCCCATTTTCTTGAGGAGTTGCCATACTGATTTCCAAAATGGCTGTACAAGTTGGCACTCCCACCAGCAGTGGAGAAGTGTTCCCCTTTCTCCACATCCTCTCCAGCATAAACTGTCATTGGTGTTTTTGATTTTAGCCATTCTGACAGGAGTAAGATGGTATCTCAGAGTTGTTTTGATTTGCATTTCCCTGATGACTAAGGATGTTGAACACTTTCTTATGTGTCTTTCAGCCATTTTAGATTCCTCTATTAAGAATTGTCTATCTAGTTCTGTACCCCACTTTTTAATTGGATTGTTTGGTGTTTTGGAGACTAGCTTCTTGAGTTCTTTGTATATTTTGGAGATCAGCCCTCTGTCAGATGTGGGGTTGGTGATTATCTTTTCCCAACCTCAACATAAATCCAGCTACACTGAACCTATTAGAAGACAAGGTGGGAAATACCTTTGAATTAATTGGTACAGGATACTGCTTCCTGAACATTACACCAGTAGCACAGACACTGAGATCAACAATTGATAAATGGGACCTCCTGAAACTGAGAAGCTTCTGTAAGGCAAAGGACACAATCAGCAAGACAAAACGGAGCTAGCTCTTGTAGACAAGGCTCGTCTCCAACTCACAGAGATCCACCTGCCTCTGCCTCCCGAGTGTTGAGACTAAAGGCGTGCACCATCACCACCACCCGTCTCAAACTATTCATTCTTAATGAATCAGTTCTATAACAGCTAAGCCAAAATATTATAATAGTAGAAGAAACTAACTCTGGAGTTTGGAATTATAAATAGCCTTCTTAAAACTGGCTTTCTAAAAATAGGATTTGTGAGCAGGTAATTTCAGTCAGGGTAGCTGGTTGCAGTAAAGCGAGCTTAGCTTTAACATTTAGGGGATTTGAGCCCAGGGTTCAACTAATCTACTTTATTAGAAACTTCCACTGGAGTTCAGCTGTATCACCCAAATTAGATTTCTATGCGTATTTAAAAACTGTGTGGCAGCATATCTTAACTATGCCTAAAATGCAAGTTATACTACTTTTAAATGAGAAAAACAGTACTTGAAGTGCCTGAAGTAGCTTCAAGAGACAAGTATACATATGGTGGTAACAGCTTTGGGAACAGTTAAATGCATGCATGTTCAATCAGTTTGTTGGTGTGAGGGTATCAATAAGAGGATTCTCCCTACTTAATGCTGTTAGAAGCCACCACAAAGGTAGTGACAGGGAATCCAGTTAGGTCTGTCCTTTGATTCAAAGGAAAGTGAAATGACACCCAGGTTTGTTTACCACTAAGTGTCCTCTCCTCCTATTTTCTTGAAAAAGTAATCTATCGACATATCTGACAAGAGAAGGAAAGAGCTCTAATATCTAAAGATGGATACTCCTGCTGATATACATGAAATCTGGATATTTCACTCTTTGTGCACCAAGGTGTCTTTTTTTGTTCTGAGATATCTGAATTATATAAACTAAGATTGCTATTAAAGAAGGCAGGAGGCAATTTAAGAAGTGCCCTATCTCCCTGTGGCAAAAGCTTTGCAGCTAAGCAAAAATTTATGTAGATAAATTGCAGCTGTCAGAGTGTCCACTGCACTTCATGGGGTATGTCACTAACTTTGGGTTTCTCACTTATGGGTGTTCGTGTGTGGACTTCTATTTGAAAAAGAAAGCACCAAGTATTTGGAGATGTTCCCTAAAGTGCCACAGCTTAGCCTAAGTAGTATTAAACAAAATCAAGGGTGATAATAGAATCATAGTTACTATTACATATACCTATCTTTTCCCCCAAAACCTGTATGCATCTTTTGTTTTGCTTTGCTTTTGTTAGCCATGTTCTTACCATGTAGCTCAGGCTGTCCTCAGACTTAGTATAGTATCTTCCTGCCTCCACCTCCTGAATGTTGGTATTACAGCTATGTGCTACTCTGCCAGATCATCTATATCAATTGTAGGTGGGACAGACTGTCAGGGAAACACACCATTATTTGAGTGAACTAAGTTTCAAAACAAAAAAGTATCAAAAATGGAAAGGGGGGATTCAAAGCGTAAGAAAGTACATATTAGCAAAGGTGTGGAAGAGTGGTATGAAAACATGGTCTTCACACTCAGGACTACAGCATACAGAACACTCGTGGGACAGACACATGGTCACAAAGACAGAGCCATGCAAGCATTGATTCTAACCCTAGTTTCCTGCTTTATCCATCTGTTATTGCCACAAAAGATTTTGCTTTAAAATTTAGTGATTGACCCAAAGATAAAAGCACCATAGAAGATATGCAAAAGGTAAAATGACAGAGATTGAAGCATTCCATTTCATTCCACAGTAAGTGGAAAGCTGTAAGAACAAAGACTGTGAAACAATCAGTGAAAAAATGAAATGTCTTCCCTGTCAATAGTTACTTGAAATAAAGGCAGAGTGGATGAAGGAATTCAAAATAAAGTGCAATATTTCTTAGTACTGTAGACACATAAGGTAATGACAAGCATATTTTCATACTTGCTACAAATACAGCAGAGACAAGAACATCAAAACAGTAACAGTGGATTTGAGCAAGCATTAGCCCAGAAGGACCTAGAGACATGTGTTGTGGACCATACCACCCAACAGTGTAGAATACATGTTGTTCTGAAACACGTATATAACATTCTATAATACAGATCACATTAGACCAAAATTTTAAAAAAAGTCTTCTTGCCATTCCCACACCCCAAAATTTTTATATTTCAAGGAATCTAATTCAAGGTCAGTAGGAGAAAGGAAGTAATACTGATTAGAACATCTTGATGTATGTGGTGTTCCCCTTGGGCTCAGGACTTTAAGCACTTGTTTCCCAGTTGGTGGTGCAGTTTGAACAGTTATGGAACTTTTAGTCTGGGACCTTTGCTGGAGGAAGTGTATCATTAAGGCTTGAATCTGAGAGCCACTAACCCCAGCCCACTCCCAGGTCTTGCTCCCTGCTTCCTATGTGTGATCCAGATGTGATAGCTCTAGAACCTTCTGCTCTGGTCATCTCCTCTCATGGACTCTCCTTCTGTTACTGCAAATCAAAATAAATTCTTCTGTAAGTTGCTTTTTTGCTCGTGGTATTCTACCACACCTGCAGAAAAGTAAATAATGCTGTGTAGAATTAACAGAGTAGAGGACATGGGAGAATGTGTGATGGTGATTAGTCCCTGCTGGGGAGGGAAGAGAAAGGGGAGAGACCAATCAAAGGGTCCAGAGTTGCATTTGGACAGTGCAGGAATGCACCTTGATGTGTTCACAGAACAGTGCCTATAACAATTAATAATACTGTGCATTTCAGAATTGCTGAGAGCAGGGCGTCAGTGGTGCACACCTTTAATCCCAGCACTCAGGAGGCAGAGGCAAGCGGATCTCTGTGAGTTCGAGGCCAGCCTGGTCTACAGAGTGAGGGCCAGGATAGGCTCCAAAGCTACACAGAGAAACCTGTCTCAAGAAACAAACAAACAAAATGTTGCTGAGAGCCTTAAATATCTTAGCAAGAAAGTATGTGTGGTGGTAGATATGTTGTTAGCTGGGTTTATTCTGCAATGTAAATCTGTATCTCACCATAACATGGCATATGTCTCATCAACATCGAAGTTGCTAACTTGGTATAAAGCCTCCCCTGTAGAGTTACAGCTGAGAAAGATTTGGCTGCTCTGAAGCTGGACCTATTTCCATAGCACCTGGTGTGTAGTCTTCTCGGGGCAGTGTAGTCCTAGAAAGAAAAAAAGAAAGAAAGAGAGCTATACTGCAGCTTGGAAAATGGTAGGTTTTCTGTTTGGTTGCTTGTTTACTTACTTTATTTTGTGGCCATTTGTTAATGATATTCTAAATGAGGGTGTTTTTGGCTAGACAAAAAAAGCTAGCTTTTAGCTCCTTTTAGGACCACTGATGGGAACACAAACCCTTCACAGTCCTAACTCCTGAGTTCCAGGACACATACTTTGCTTAGACAGCCTATGACCCAATCCCAAGCCTAGATATATAGAAGTAGCCAACTTCCCTCCTGAGTTTTCCCATACATAAGGATTTCTGTTGCCTTGTTGGAAAGGCCTAGCCTATATATACACATGGCCCTTGTTTTTCTTCTCAACCACAGCTCTAAAGCATCTTATAACTGACTGAAAGAGTGCTGAAATCTTCCTGGGAAATGGGAATTTGAGAATTAACAGTATTGGTGTCACATCAGACATATTACCAATGACATACAATCTAAGAAAAGTTACTCCTGCCAGGTGGTGGTGGTGCACGCCTTTAATTTCAGCTCTGGGGAAGCAGAGGCAGGTGAATCTCTGTGAGTTAGAGACCAGTCTGGTCTACAAAGAGCTACTTCCAGGACAACCTCCAAAGCCACAGAGAAATCCTGTCTGGAAAAACAGAAAGACAGAAAGAAAGAAAGAAAGAAAGAAAGAAAGAAAGAAAGAAAGAAAGAAAGAAAGAGGGAGAGGACGGGAAGGGAGGGGGAGGGAGGGAGGGAAGGAGGGAGGGAGGGAGGGAGGAGGGAAAGTTACTCCCATGAGATTTTTCCCTTACCACCACCAATAATAATAATAATAATAACAATAATAATGATGATGATAATAGTAATAAAGGGCCTCCAAAATTGGTGTCTAATCTAAACACTGAGTAATAATCATAACTTGTTTTTAGTCTGTGTAAGTATCTTTTCATAGAGTTTTATCAATGCCAGGATGTTGCTATAGAGTGGCTATGTAGATCACAATTCATTTTTTTCCATCTAATTCAGTTGTCCTAACACATGTGAGAGATGGCGGTTAAGTTTGCTGCTGTCCTGAAGATCAGACTATGACAGCCAAATAAAATACTATTTATCCAATCACGATATCTGGAATAATCTAGATGGATAGAAAGGGCATGTATTTAAAAAGATATAACAATATAAATTATCCAGAATAGTATATTTTAAAAATACATATGTTTATCAAATGGCTGTGTACTCTGTATCTCTCAAACTGCTTTGGGGTAGAAAGGGAACAACATAGATTTTTTTTCTCCATCTTAGAATCATGCAGGACAAAAAAAAATAGAAAATAAATAGGATAAAAACATCACAATTCCCACATAATTCATCAATCCAAAGACAACTGCTGCCTTTTAATGTTGCTTATTTTGGCCTTTGGATTGAGTGGTTGGTTGGTTGACAGATAGACTTGGTTCCCTAGTTGGAAAACAAGCTCCTATATTTAACACCTCCGACTTTAAGACTGCGTGAGGTTTGGAGTTTTTCTGTCCCATACTTTCTGTCGTGTATTTAAGGACTACTTTTATACCCCTGCTCTGTAGCAGGTGTGCCTTGAGATGCTGAGGGTCCTGGACTTAAGAAACTGAGCTGTGGACTGTGCTGTTGGCCTGCATCAAATTCGTCCGCTCATGCACTACCGCTGTCACCAGTAAAGCTGTCCTTGTGCCGGGTGTGAGCTTTTTACTCACATGTGGCTTTATTTACAATCTTGACTTAAAAATCCTCGTGTTGCTTTTATCTTACATAATTGTATTTGTAGCATTGTATGTGTGTGTATGTATGCATACAACTTTAGTGAAGTTTAACTCTCGTACCATAAAACTCGCTTTTATAGGGCTGTGGCTTATGACTTAACTCTTTAAGATCGTTTTGAGTCTAGCCTCTGTTTCTTTCATTTTGCTTTCCTTGTATTATCTGTGTACAGATAAGATGAACAAAGTTGAATGAGATTGCCCAAGGACAAAATCTCACATCACTCAAGGCTGTCTCAAAGACCTGCCTGTAGATCCCCATCGGGGAAATACTCACCACCTCCTCGTTCATCTGCTGTGTGATGCACATGTCACCAAGTTAACACTCAAAGTGAAGCTCTCATCTTTGAAAAGAAAAACTTCACTCTTGAGGACAATGAGTTAGTTGGACAGTCTTTCAATAAGCTAGTCCAGCAAAGGGCTACAGTGTTATCTGTGCCCGGAGCCGTTTCCTTGTTTCTAACATGCAATACCACTTTCCCCTTTGGAGACTGTGGGAGCCAAGCAAGTCTCAGGTCACAGATATCAAAGCATATTCTCCAGGCATAAATAACGTCTTTGCTTTGCAGAGCTGGGAAGTGCGTGTGGTTATTGAATTCAGCACTTTCTATTGATGTGAACTTCCCAGTGCTCAGCTTTTCCATCTTCCTGTCTTTTAAAGTGTCCACACTTTGCACTTCTGCTTTTCCAGCACCTTTCTCTGCTCTGTGGGGTTGTGAACATGTCCCCTGTCTAGGCAGGGTGGACCTCATCTGTCAGGAGAGCCTCACTTAGCTTTCATGGGAACTTCAGCACACTCCCCAGATTCCACAATGGCATCCAGAAGCATGTTACTTGCATGTATGCAAACTGCTTTGAATAGTTTATCTTCCCTCAACATCTCAGTTTGTGTTCTCTTTACCTAACGAGATATTTTGCCTGTGTCACATTTTGAGCCAGAAATTCCCTGGGTGTATTTGCTTCCTGTGCTGGACTGTTCTAGAAATCCTTCATGTCCTCAATGTGGACTACTACTCTATCCTATTACCCTTTCATTAAGGAAAGAAGTCTTCTAATTGCTAAGCAAGTTCTTGATATGATGTTTTGACACAATAGTGCCTGTTTTCGGGGACACTTCCTATGTACCTGACACTGTTGAAGTGGAATGGAAAGAGGGCCCAGTGCTTTTACTTGGGTAGGTATTTCCTAGGTGCTCTGTTAGAGCCTAGAACGAACTCCCATGATCCCACTATAGTCCTCTCCCTTGGCTCCGCTGCTGAAATTTAAGGAGTCCCTCTCCTTACCCTTTGTATTGACACCTATTGTTCCTCCAGCTGTCTCTGTCTGCTCTGTCCAGCACAAATCAATGCAGTGAGAGGAAACAGTGCAGTAAATCTACATTCTTATTCCCTTTGTTTTCTTCAACTCTGTAATTAGACTTTACTTCTCCAGAGTAGCAGATTTCACATTCAAACACCAGGAAGTCAAATCTATACACATAAATAATAGGAAACAGAAAACTCAACTGCTCAACTCCTGCCACAGACTGATGTCATCCAACTGTGATAAAGGCAAATGCTGGAGATACCAAATAACCCTGTAAGTCTTCCTTTTTAAAGACAGATGGGCTGTGTGGTCGAAATGAAAGATGAAGTCACATAACCAGGCAGAGTCCTCTGGAGGACTCCAAGGTTTGGTTTTTTTGTTTTGTTTCATTTTGTTTTTTAAAGGCCCTACCTGCTTTTAAAGCAGACCACATCTCCCAACAGAAATAATTACCTGAGTATTTTTAAGACCTTATCCATTAGGTTTACTCCATGTATGCAGGCACTGCTTTAGGGGGTAGAAAATAGTGATACCCAGCATACAACAGAGAGTAGTTTATGTTTCTGGATTCATGTTAAGGACAGTCAGGATATTTTGATAGGGAACAGTGATGCTGTCTCAGAGGGAGGAGGAAGAACAGGTGTGGGTTCTGCGGGGGATAACGTACCCTCTGTGAATCTGGATTTCCCAAACAGGAATGATATCCCACCGTGTCTTCGTCAGCTTGCAGTGAGGGTGATTCTAGTAAAGCTACAAGTCAGTGCTTAACTTGCTCATTTTTGAAGCTAAGAAGCCAAGAAGTATCAGGTTCTCCTTCATGTTCGATCACAATATCAGACAATTAGAATACACATTATCTTTGGTGAAAACAAAGCCCTTCCTTGGTGATCTTAGTACAGTTTAATTGAGTCCTCAGTGTGGAACTTGCATTGCAGCAGATGGGGGAACGGTTATGGGGAGTGAAGAGTAGAGAAGGAATTACAACAGTTAGGCTCTGAAATGAGGAAGAGACAGATAGCAGAGGCCCTGGTATAGGGCCCTAAGTGAAAGAGTTTAGGGTGTGAGAACTCTGAACGCACTAACTGCAATGAGAGATGGGTACACCTGATGACACAGCAAAGAGTGACCAATAATCAAAGTCACAGGCAGACTGGGGACAGCAGACCTCCAGAGCATTGGAGAGCAGAAGTCAGCTTTGCTGTTACATACAGCACAAGAGGCAGCAGGAATACAGAAGCATAAGATTTGGACCTTAAAAATAAACAAGCACCATGTTTGAAGTTGAATGTTTTCTCTTTTTCTCATTTATGTATCTCTACACATAAAGACCACCACCACCCCCAGAAAGGTCAGTGCTCGTATTCAAGATTCACTTTTGCAGACTCCAAGTACAAAGAGGAGTGGCATAACTTTCTAGTGGGAAATCTGCTGGCAAGTAGAGACTGTGAGCAGGCTCTTCAGGGGGGTTGCAGGCAGGGGTGGGTCCCAGGAGCACAGTGCATTTCTATTATTGATCCTAAATTAGGAAGCTGGGGGGGGGGGAATAGGGAAGCTATTCATTAGTCAAGCCTGAGCCAGTTGAAGCTGATGATTAGTGAAGTTATTGTTTGGCTTCCTGAATTAATAGAAATAGCAGTCTACCTTCCAGCATGGGTGCTGACAACAGGCTAGTGTCCTGGGCTAGTTCTCATAGATTTTAGGTCATTGGTTTCTGCAGCCTGGGTCAGAGTCTTCCTGCCCTAAGATGCTGCCTTTGGCTGTGTACATGCTCTATGCTCACCACTTTGTTCTGGTGGAAACGCAAAGAGATTTTACTTTCAGAGTCCAGTGTGGCTTTAGTCCAGGGAAGACGGCAGGGACTCCGTGTCTAATGGGCCCACAGAGATAGGGGATTTGTGGGAATCATCTCAGAAACTAAAATTAAGTTAAATGTCTCTTGCCTCATGGAGGGCATGAGCAGACCCCAAGATACAGCAAAGAGGTACCAACTTTCGAAGTCACAAGAAGGCTGGGACAACAGGCATCCAGGACAGTGGAGAGAAAGCGTCTGCTTTGCTGTTGTAGCAGCAGAGGTGTAGCAGGAGGGGAAGGAGAACCGTGAATGCATGCATCGCATTGGAACAACAAGCAGTCTGGTTCAGTGCTAGTATGTGTTTGGCATGTATGAGCCCACGCATTCCTGAGAGCACTAAAAAAGATGCTGTCTACATGGTCACTCTGACCCTTTCAAGAGCTTCAAGCCAATCTCTCTTCCAGACCAGAGAAACTGAAACCTCGACTTACATAATTCTTTGTATCAGTACGGCATTATTAGCTCAGGTCAGACACACTGAGAAACTAATGGTCTGCCGAGTCAGTAGGTTCTAAATGTTTTTTATCTAAGCCCTTCACAGCTACTCAGGACTAGATGTTTTTTTTTATTTTTTTCTTTTATCACTGATTAACTTCCTTTGACGACTCCACACATGTATGTAATGGGTCCAGTGTTCTTTCCTTTCCTGTGATCTCGAAGTCACTCTGTCAGTCTTGCTACATATTTTTTTCAGATCTGCAATTGCAGAGTTCAAATAATGGCATATCAAACTGAGCAGTAAAGTGAATTACACCACAGAACTGCCAAGAGCCCACCTTTTATCCATACTAGTTATTTAGGCTTCATAGAGTTGAAGAATTTCACCTTATAAATGTATAAGGCATGATAAATGTTATGATTAATGGTTTGGCAGAGGGTGAATATTTGGAGATTGTTACTATTTCAGAAATTCCCTTACTCCTAGCAGAAAAGAGAAATAAGGGTGTATTACCATTGATTGATCATATGGTAAACCTTCGCTCTGTCTCTCATCACATAATACATTTCTCTTTTCATCACAGCCTGATGAGAAATTTTAATGGGGTGTTCCCGCCAGCGATAAATCCACTGAACCATGTACAAAATGCTTTTTACATTGAGGGAGAGAAGGCACCTTTTGTCACCTGGGGAAGTTGTGACTTCCTGTTAATGTTATGCTAAATTGAGAGCCTGCAGTAGTAGGAGAGTGGAGATTAAGGAAACGCCACCACCAAGATTCACATGGAAAGAAGCCAGTGTGTGGAAAACACCTGAAGCTCCTCACCACCCTGGGAGCTTGTACAAACCAGGATGCAGAGCGAGCCTGGAATCCCTCTTCCGACCATGGGCTTCAGGAAACAAACTGAGGGCGGGATGTATCCCATGTACCTTTATCCCTTGTGCTCTGGACATGACTGTGTAAGATAACCTGGATGTAACATTAAATAAAAGTCCTAGAAAAGCCAGGATTTTAAGCTTCCATCAGAAGCAAACTGTTTAAGTAAATGCCAAGCTCTGAGAAAGGGATCTGTGACATCAGCTAAAAACCCTTGACCTGAACTTAGAGCAAATGAATACCAGAGGAGTGTGGCTCTCTGGGTGAATCTTCCCAGATGCTCACAGAACAGACCTGAAAGTTCAAGGCCAACTTATTATTATAGGCACCAATCAGTCTTACCCAGGTATTCACTCAATAAATATGGCAAGTGTAGTTGGTACTAAACTCAATGTTAATTGCACAGGTGGACCAGGGATGCCAACTCATTGGCCTGGGCTCGAGTGTCTTAAGAGTAGGCAGTAGACCTGAGCAGTATTATCTGTGTTAATACTTTGTGCTGATGTGAACCATGAGGGAGAGACTTTTAGGGTTTCCCTAGTTAAGTGGGATTTCTAACACAGTCAGAGTGTTCAAGAGTGATCAAGAACAGCTCCAGTGTGATGGGGAAAATAGCTGTTGATGCAAAAAGAACAACCCTTACCTTAAAGGGAGTGAGAGTTTATTATGGAGCTATTTGAGTCACTGTGGAATGGGAACAAAGATTTAAATCCCATGGGGCCAAGTCTCATGAAGTTTTATAACCATAAAACCATAAACCACAGAACAAAGAAAGTCATAAATCAAGGGAAGTGGAGGGGTTTTTTTTGTTTGTTTGCTTGTTTATTTTGGGTTTTTTGAGACAGGGTTTCTCTGTGTGGCTTTGGAAGACCAGGCTGGCCTCAAATTCACAGAGATCTGCCTGCCTCTGCCTCCCGAGTAGTGGGATTAAAGGCGTGCATAACCACCACCCGGCCATCAAGGGAAGTTTAAAATATGTTTATGGGTACATCAGAGAGGCAATTACAGCTAGATGGAGGAGGCTGTTCCATGGGCCTAAGTGCTATCTGTGATATTCTTAGCTTATGGGTTGGTGGCAGCTAGTGGTCTACTAGGTCAACGGATTCCAAAAGGTTTTTATCTTAGTCACAGACTATTCTGGCACATATATAGGCAAGAAATGATTCTTCATGGCTAAAGATAACCTGAGATTAGGTGACTAGACTCTAGACCTGTAACACTCCAACCTTTCCACATTACTGCAGCTTTAAGCAGTCCGTCAGTCTGCTCTTTTATTAATGAATATAACAAAATCCAGCGCAGTATTGTGAAATCTTTTCACAATAAACTGCTCACTTAAAAAAGATAACAACAACCATAATTTAAAATTCTTTGCAACTGTACATAAAAGCATCCATTCTACCTTGGTGGGTTACTACTCTCCCATATAATAAACCATATGAATACCTGTTTAGACAATGGTAACATTCTCACAAAATGTTAAAATGCTTCAAGGAAGTGGAAGGTATAGAAATGCCATCCTAAATGGCGATTGAAAGCACCCAATGAGAGTGCTGTGTGTTCTTTCTAAGGAGAGGCAGCATGGCAAAGTGCCGTATCTCTGTTCCCATTTGAGTTGCCTCCCATTTGAGTTGCCACCCTTAACCCTGAAGTGCCATAAAAATAACTACGATGAAGGAAATCGGACAGAAGTTAATCAGTTACTTCAGTATTTTCTCATTAGTCACGGTGGCCTCTTAACTGGGAACTGAGTTGCCTTCCTTGGCTCACTGCATCTGTGGTAAAAACAAAAGAGAAACTAGATCCTTCTCTTTCTCAGGTTAGAAGGCATCAGTGTGTATCTGTCATGTGCCACGCAGCAAGCCTGGCAGTTTTCACAGGCACCGTGTCTGGTGGTTGCACCAAGTGCCTCCAGCTGCACTGTTAAGAAGTCAGCCCATGAGCTGCAAACCGCACCATAGTGTGCGGATCTGGTTGCCCTAAATAAAGCTCTTCATGGAGGGTCTTGATGATGCATCCTCCAAATTATAAATAACATAAGGTCCAACGTGTTTAATACCTAACACTTGAAAGAGGAGATTTTTTTCACCTTGACTTTACCATTTTTTTGTGATATATAAAAGCACTTATGTAAGCCTCATGGACCTCTCCTAACACCTACCACCACCACTACACATTGCAAAAGCCATACAAGGCTAGATATTACTCAAAAAAGAAGCCTGAATTTCTGGAAGATTTTTTAAAGCAGTTATTTCTCTTTGACTCAGACATTTGAAATAGTCAGAAGATAACGACCCACTGAAATGACAAACATAGTAAGTAATCTCTATTGACTCTGTCAACATGTATTTAAATAGTGAACAAAATAAAACAGGAATGAAGAAAACAGTGAAGCAAGATGAGCTCCACCACTCTCTGGCCACATGCCTGAGTGAGAAGGGGCTACAGGAAGGAGGTACAGCAAGGCACACCTGAAGCAGGGCGTCAGACACCTGAACTCAGGAGCAGCATCTGTAGGTTCCTCATCTGTTCCCAGGTGCATTATTATCTAGCCTCTTAGATGCAAATGAATACTTTAATCTTAGGGATAACTTTCCTCCTGACAGAGACAAGGGCCTCCTGACAGAGATAGGCCTTCCTGCGCCTCACACGTGATGGTTTACCATCATGCCAGCTTGTACAAAAAGACAGTATAACTCAGTTTTTATGGAGTGTTTTTTCAAGAGTAAAATTATCTTTATTTCTTTCTCCAAATTCCAACTTTTTTGTTGTCACTAATGAAAAACGTCTTGAAAAACATTCGTTTTTATTCTTTTACTTGCAATGAAATGTTTTACATCTTTTCTAACAACATCTGCATCCCTAGAATTACAAATAAAGACTTTTAGTAACTCTTTTTACATCATGAAATGCTTTTCCCACGTTTAAAGGTGAAGATCGATTACTGAGTTTCACCTTTAATTCTTTCCAATACTTTATTTTTATTTCACGTACATTGTTGTTTTGCCTGTGAGGGTATCTGATCCCCTGGAACTTGAGTTATAGGCAGTTGTGAGCTACTTGTGGGTGCTGGGAATTGAACCACCCACGGTCCTCTGAAATAACCGCTGAGCCATCTCCAGCCCCTTTAATTCTTATAGAATGCTTATAGTACAGATGCAGCAGATTATTTTTACTGAAATCTGAATATTGATCCTGAACTTAGCAACTATGTCCATTTGATCCTCTCCTCTTTCTTCTTTGTGAAGACAATTAAGACTGTTCAACACTGGCTAGCACTGAGAGTAAGACACTCCTTCAGTATTTACAACAGAACTGGTAATTTAAAAGAAAATAAAAATATCCAGCACAAAGTCCCTCAATTAAGGACTTTGTATCTGAATCCCATGATCTCTACCTTATTTTAAAAACCAGGGGTCAGGCCCTTCGTTAGTGGCGCACGCCTTTAATCCCAGCACTTGGGAGGCATGGACAGGCAGTTCTCTGTGAGTTTGAAGCCAGCCTGGTCTAAACATCGAGTGTCAGGATAGGCTCCAAAGCTACACAGAGAAACCCTATCTCTGGAAAAAAAAAAAAAGCCAGGGGTGAGACACCCATGAGTCAGTTTTGCTCCAGGCCTCAAACCTACAATGTTAAGTCAATCTACAAGCACTGAAAAAATAAATAA
Organism: Cricetulus griseus; assembly: GCF_003668045.3. Taxonomy (NCBI): domain Eukaryota; kingdom Metazoa; phylum Chordata; class Mammalia; order Rodentia; family Cricetidae; genus Cricetulus; species Cricetulus griseus. The sequence continues at coordinate 226,064,868 of NW_023276806.1, forward strand.
ATAAACAAAAGAACACAGTTATATATTTTCTAACTAATTTAAATACTAAATAAGTAGCTTATTAATAACTAATGGCCTTAAAAACTAGTAAGGCCATTTAGTTTTGATCAACTAATCCAAAACATCCCCAGGCCTCCCTGGTGTGGTGAGGACATAGACTGGGCTCTGATAAAGAGCACGGAATAGCAGAGTCTCGAGACCTGAGCTCCACTGCTGTGTCCAAGATCAGTCAGGTATGTGGAGCTATTTTCCCACCTTGAAATAAAGTGTATGGATTTAGACAGATAGCTCTTCAGCTTCATTCCTTGAAGCTCTAGACATTGCCTAAGATCTACTTGGTGCAGGAGGTAAGTAGAGCCCTGAGCCCAGCATCTATGATGGGTAGAAATAGGAACGTTTTTGCCTTTGCATGTGGTACCCCATGAAGCTAATAGATAAGGTCCTTCCAGATCACAATCCTATGCTAAGTTAAAGCAAGTGTAGATAGAGTTTCTGATCTGCCCTGTCCTGCAGCCGCCTAGTCCCGAATAAACACACAGAGACCCATACCATTTATAAACTGTTGGGCTCTGGCCTCCCACCAGCTAGCTCTCTCTCCCAGCCATCAATCCATCTCCGCCAATCCATGTATCGCCATGTGGCCCTGTCCTGCCAAAGACTATCCCAGCATCCTCCCTTCCCGGTGGCTACATGGCCTCTCCCTGGTGGCTTCTCTCTGTGTCCTCTCCCCAGAATTCTCCTCATCTGGTAGCCCCATCAATACTTCCTGCCTGGCTACTGGCCAATCAGTATTTGTTCGTCAGCCAATAAGAGAAACATTCACAGCATAGAGAAGGACGTCCCCCACCAAACAAGCCACCTGTTTATCCACAGGAGTTTATAATCTGATTGGAAGATGAGGATAAAGGAATAGTGGATGTAGATGCAGGCTGCTGCCTCCTCCACCCCCATGTCATGGATGCCACATGGAAAGCTATAAGCTCCAAGCAATCAGTTTCTAAGTGTGTGAGACGGCATGTTCGTGTGTGACCTCTAACGGTGGTAACAGTGTCTGTAGAGGAGGCTTGCCAGATCTCCCTCGGGCTCTTCTTACTGCTTCTGTGGTTCCTTCTTGTCACTTCTCAATCCAGAGTAGAGCAGTGGCTTTCACGGCTTTCATGTCTTCACACTTCCCGTCTCTTCCCAACAGGAAAACTTCATCCAGATGCTCCCACCGCATAAAATATAGCCTGTGTGTCTGTAGCTAGTGATAACAGGTGAGAGCTGTCCTGGTTTTTGAAGGCAAGCCATGGTAATCATGAGGCCTAAATAGGCCCAGGTAAAGCCAGGTAAATAGATTGGTTCAGTCAAATCCTATGCAGTCAAGTTTGTCCTTCCAATGGTTCTGTTTTGGTTTTTCACAAGAATGTCTCCAATTTTTCCCTTCCCTTCTGTGGTACATTGAATGTAATTGGCCCCCTTAATCTCATAGGGAGTACTTTATTAGGTGTGGCTTTGTTGGAGCAGGTATGGCCTTGTTGGAGGAAGTGTGTCACTGTGGGGATGACCTTTGAGGTTCCCTATGCTCGGGATACCACCCAGTATGTCAGTCGACTCCCTGTTGCCTGCAAGGTGTAAGACTCTCAGCTCCAGCACCACGTCCGCCTGCACACTGTCATGCTTCCTATTATGACGATAATGGACTGAACCTCTGAAACTGTACAGGAGCCACCTCAATTAAATGTTTTCTTTTTAGGAGTCGCCATGGTCACGGTGCCTTCACAGCAATGAAAACCTAAGACTCCTTCTCTCATTGCTCTGACCTGAGGAATGGCGCCCAACATCCTGCAATAAAAGCCCTTTCAAACTCCCATGCCCCACATATTTATGCTGGCTGCTTTCTGTTTACCTGTTTGGGGTTAGCTGGGCTGATTATTAAATTCTAAAGAGCAGGAATTCTGTCCCTCTAACATATTTATGCTGGCTGCTTTCTGTTTACCTGTTTGGGGTTAGTTGGTTTTATTACTAAATTCTAAAGAGCAGGAATTCCGTCCCTCTCACATACTGGGGTAAGGTACCCACTGCACACTTGACATCATGCATTAATCCATTGCTCCCTCACGTCTTCCCATCTTTCTTCACTTTCCTGTGCCATTTGCATTCTTTGATATACTCATCATAATCTCAGTTGACATTTGAAAGATGGAAGCAAATGTGACTTCAAAGCCTCCTTGGTGCAGATGAAATGATGATATAATACAGATTTTCAGTGCTGTTTTTGGAGAAGTCAGAGCTCTTTGCAGGCATTAACTCATTCGACTTCACCTTACCCGTATGAGAAATAACTGTGGCAGATATTATTGGCATCTTCTAAGTGGATGCTGAGGTCACCTGAGGATTTTTTTTCCTTAAGAATCAGAGGATATTAGAGTAGTTGAATTGGAAAGTTTGGTTCTCTGTTCTCCACAGTGGCAAGGGGCCCAGATGTCACAATGACTTGTGTTGTTCTACAGCCTGGAATGAGGACCTGGACCTGGACGTCATCCTTGATATATGCTGTCACAATTCTCATGCTTGTGTGGATAGTTTCTGGCAGGCCAGTGTGCATGGAGGTTGTGCTGAGTCCCAGATGCTAAGGTCAGGAGAGTAGCCCTTGCCCTGTGTGGGCCAGTGTTCTCTTCACATACACATGTAAATCTCATACTAGCTTTCACAGTGAAATTTTCCAGGCAGATTTATACAGTTTAACCCAAATAATTAATGCAAACAGGTCACATTTTATGGATGAAGACTGTCCTTTTTGTCTCATAGACCCTGTGGACTTTTATTTCTTCAAGCAGTTCTGATTATCTCTTTAACTGCCAGAGATCCTGACCTGAATAGAACACACTATAATACAACATATTGGGGAATGTGTTTTAACAAAGAAACATGTTTTTTGCTTATTTTAGACAGACCTACACATTTGAAAGTACTGACCTGGGAAGACAGTTCCAAACTAGAATACTTAATTTTAATTCCTCCAAGGTGCAGAACTTTTCTGATCTAATTGTATTTTTTGATAGCAGGCTGAGTTGAAGTTTTTTTTTTAAAAAAAAAAGGTAAAAATTTAAAAATAAAATAACAAAATATTAGGAGGAGAAAAATAAAGGAGCATCTGAAGCCCCCAAGCATCTTCCAGGCCTCATCCAAGGGTGTGTATACGTGTGTGTGTGTGTGTGTGTGTGTGTGTGTGTGTGTGTGTGTGTCTGCTGAGTCTCAGATGAAAGGAGGGCAGTCCGGGGCTGCTGCCAGGGAAGGGTGTGTCTTCCTGGCTTTCATGCATTCCATCATTCCTCATTGGGCTACAAAGGGCAGAGTGCTTACCTCAGGAAGTGTCCAGTGGTCAGGGTTTGGGGAGATAAAGTTCAGAGGGAAAGCCTGATGTGACTATTATCAGATGCATGTGTAAGAACAAGTTTCCTACATAATGCAGGTTAATTTCCAGGCCCTTAACATCAAAGAGCAAGCAAAGACTGTCCTGGGGCTACTTCTGTGTGCCCACAGCAGGACTCTTTGCCTTCTCCCAGGCTGTGTGCCCACTCTTCTCTAAGGAGCTGAGTCTCCAGCACACGCCCTCTGTCTGGATCTGACAAATTGTATTGGTTTCACTGCAAGTTAGTGAGCATCTCCCAGCCGTGGCGTTGACTGAGCTCCTGAGGAAACAGGTGAGGGGAAGGCAGTGCTTCCCTGGTAGCTCCCTGGCCTTCCCTCTAGCCTTCTCCTGGGGACCAGCACATGACTAAGTGCCATTACCCAGTATCCCAAGTTTACATAGTCCTGATAGGACAGCAGCACACAGACCATATGCGTCTCCAGGCGCCCAGTTGCTTTTTTCAAGTGTTTGAAATATGAGACCTACTTTGAAAAAGCCATGTGTTGTCTTTAATTGGCATGCCTGTTTACACTGTCAACCACTAATGACACTGACTATTTTGAGGCATCCTAGCAGCTGATTTCTTCACCCCACAATCATTATTTATCTGTTTCATTATCTCATTTTAGATTCAGGTCAAGCAGTTTGGAGCAAACAGTAACACCTACATGGAGCTGCATCCCTCCTTAGCGTCAGCTCAAAAGGCCACGTGACCACTGCTTGTCCTTCTGTCACTGATGCTGCTTGATCACTGATCATCTGGCTCAGATCTGAAAGTGCCAAGATCTGACTGTTGCCTTTGTTCTTCTGAAATGAAAACAGCATGGGAGTGGCACTTTGGTACCTCGTGATCACCCAACCCAGCATCAATTTCTGCTGGTGATTTAGCACTAATGGCTTCTGCCTGACCCAGTTATTACATTGGGTGCTTCGAAATAGTGACTTTCTGTCATGCCTTCCTTAGAGTTGACACTCTTCTGTAAAGAAATTTTCTTCTCTCCTTCTGCCTTTGGGGATTCTTTTTTTTTTTATTAAATGTATCGTAATGCATTTCCCTGGGTATTCTTTTCTATCTCAAATTGTCCCAGCAACTCTGGCCTTTTGACGTGTCGAAATGGGTTTTGGGTTATCTTCTTATTTTTGCGGCAGCATGATTCAGGCTCACCAGGTGCTCCCCCCCCCCTGCCCTGAACTAGGACTCCAAATAGCTTCTAACATGAAGTGTGTTCTAGGGAAGGAACCAAGTCATTTTCAACTGGACAAAGAACAATTAATTCAGTCACTGTAAGGTGGAGGAGAACGGAAGAGTGATACAGCCTAGGAAAGGACCTGTGAGTTCAGACTGTATGGATCCAATTTTCGGAGAAAAAGCTGTATTTTTCCTGAAGGGAACACAAAATGTTCCATGGAAATGGGAAATTCATGATGTAGCTGCACAGAGTGACTGACAAGTGGGTAAGAAATAGCCAGGTGATAGGAAATCCTGACGGCTATGCCAAGATGTGTGGGTAGGTCCAGGGGGTCCTTTGCTTTGTTTTCATTTGATAGGCTCAGGCAGTGCTCTGTCCACCTTATCAGATACAGGCCATGTTCTCTTGAAACCTTTAAGTTTGGCTTATTTAAAGTTTTACTTTCCAGTAGTCTTCCTACAGTTGCTTCTAGGTATTCCTCAGCCTAAAGCACAGTGAATTCAGTCCTCAGGAATGAACATGTTGAGATTCAAGTATCTGTTGACGGATTCACAAGGCTTCATCGTCTGAAATAACTTATCCGGAGTGTCATGCCTTTTATAATCTGCCATGTGAGGCTGAGCATTTACATGTGGGATGATAATCAGATTCTATGTAATCAAAGCAAGAGACACTATTCCCCTGGCCTCACAGATGACGGCATCCATCCTGACTTGTCATTTTTACTAAAACATGACAACCTTAGGCACAGAGACACTCATCTTTGATCCCTGGTGGCTGCTGTGTTCAAACTCTAATAAATGCTGTTATCCCTCCATGCCCATGCTAGCTGATCCCAGGCACAGTATTTACACACAATCTATACATACCCTTTATATACTTTAAATAAACTACACTCTGTACAACAAGGTATAGATTGTTTGTGGTATCGCATAATGTAAATACAATGTAAGTAGTTTTTGTAGAAGAAATATGGTTTTTTGTTGTTTTTTTGTTTTGTTTTTTGAGACAGGGTTTCTCTGTGGCTTTGGAGCCTGTCCTGGAACTAGCTCTTGTAGACCAGGCTGATCTCAAAGTCAGATATCTGCCTGCCTTGGCAAATTAAAGGCATGTGCCACCACCACCTGGCTCAAGAAATAATTCTAAAGAAAATGGTCTGTTTATGTCCAGGATAGACACAAATGTCTTTTCCTGAATATTTAAACCCACAGATGTAGACCTCACAGATTTAGAGGACCAACTGTGTCTAGAAAACAAAGGCATACATATACATGACCAAGGTGGCACCCAAAATGATTTTAAATATTTCACAGAAATTAGCTTAGAAAAGGTGTAAGTTTACCTCATTCAACTCAGCCAGCTATATGCTAATCACGTTCATGAAGACATTTGCTAACTGCTTAAATCTCTCTCTCTCTCTCTCTCTCTCTCTCTCTCTCTCTCTCTCTTCTTCCCTCCCTCCCTCCCTCTCTCTCTTCTGATTTTAAGAGTCCATCCTAACATGTTCTTTCAGTAGAATAGCCAGAGAAAACAAAATGAAGAGAATATTTCTTTAGTACTTATTATATGTTAGAAATATGATCCTGTACTCTATATACCATGCCTGTGAAGTAAGAATTATTTGTCACATTCCTCAGTTAAGGAAACTGAAACCACAGAAATAATTCAGCTTACTGAGTTAGTGAATGAAAGAGCTGGGCTTTGAACTTGGGTCTACCCTTCTGTCCTCCCCATGAAGGGGTCCCCACTGTTTTGACAGAAAGGTGCTTTTCCTTTACATGCTCCTGGTTCTCACCTTTACTCTGGAGAACCCAGGACAGAAGGTGGCAATGTCTATGAGAATGTGTCTTGTATTACTGAGGTCTAGTTCTCTAAAATATGAAACCCAAAAGTTAGGCTCTGACTCTACCAGCACCCTAACTTACCTCCTGTGAAATTTCACTGGAATAGGAACCCAACCAGTCCTTGTCGGGCCTGCCAAACAACCTGTCACCAGCACAAATGAGGACTATAGCTTGAAAGGAATAGGAGAAATGCAGGATTTGCAATTAGACAAAGACCAGGCGTAGGTCTGGTAGTTTCCTGTAATCCCATTGTGTATTTTATTCTTGTCCTTTGTTAAGAACAGGACTTCATCTGAATGACGAGTTGGTTACAGCGGCTGTGTGTGTGGCTCACTGCACTCTGTAGTCCAGAGAAAGAACTATCTGCACTGGAGTCTGAACTGTCTAAGAACTCAGCTCTGTCCTAGACAAGTTCTCTAGTGTGAAAAAGAAGGTTTTTTTTTTTTTTTTTTCTCCAGTGTAGATGAAGCTCACTCCCTCTGCCAGGGTCTTTTTCAGGATGACCACCCCTAATCTAAAGACCCAGAATGTTCTGTAATATAAAACTTGTTGTCTGCCCACAGGACACCATCAGTAGACAATCCCATGTATGCCCTTTTGTGACAGGCAACAGTCAAGCCACACTCACTAAGTAAGAAACAAAGTTAACGTCAGCTTGTATCAGCTCGTGTGTACACAGTGATAATGACTTGAGTTCTGTCCTCATTACTATTCAAATACTATGAAGTCTGTAACATTTATAATGCCATGTGTCACAGATGAGGGATGTGTTCCACCTCTTCTTTATTCCCAGATTGACCCTCAGATGTCTGGGGGTGACGGGACTCTAGTCATGACCCAAAATGTCTATCAAATTCGTTCTGTGAAGATTTTATTGTGGTATTCAAAACTATGATTTTCTTAGAATAACAGAAAATTTGGGCTTTTTTTAGTTTATATTAATAATACATAATGGTGTGTTTCATTGTGACATTGCTACATGGATATAAATTACTTTGAACTTACTCTCCCATGGCTTTTTCTTAACCCCCTCTAACTCCTCCTGTTCCCCTTCCTCTTCCAAGTTAGGTTGACCGTGTGTGTGTGTGTGTGTGTGTGTGTGTGTATGTATGTGTGTGTATGTATGTGTTGTGTTCGTCATTGAATTTTATTAGGTTGTTGACATGGGCATGGTTCTGTGATCTACAGAAGGTTAGGCTCCATATAGTAACTACACTGATGGAGGATGTCCTTCTGTACATATGTTTCTCTTATTGGTTAATGAATCAAACACTATTTGGCCAATAGAGGCAGAAGATAGGCAGGGCTAGGAGACGAGGAGAATACTGGGGAGAGAGGCAGAGAGGCACCAGAAGGAGACTCCATATAGCCACCAAAGGAGTAACAGGTCTGGGCATTCTCCAGTAAGCTAAGACCATGTGGAAATACATAGATTTATGGAAATGGGTTCATATTTAAGACAGAGCTAGCCAATAAGAAGCCCTACAGTTTAGTAATTATTATAAGTCTTTGTGTGCTTATTTGGGGCAGAAAAGCAGCTGTGGGACCTGGTGGGAAAGAAAGTCCAGCAACACTGCACTGTTGAAGCAAATGTCTCCCTGTCCTTTATCAAAGGTCAGTCCTCAGGCAGGGATGGAACCTGCCCTGTCTGTGGCGTAATTGTTGATGGGTCCAAATTTATGCAGTCCATGCAAATAATATGTTCAAGAGAGCAGTGGCCATGCCATACCCAGAAGGCACAGACCCAAGCAACAGCCCTCTGCTTCCTCTAGCTCTTGCTTTCTTCCCACCCCTTCTTTGGTAGATGTCTCCTTGCAGGCTGAGCATTCTCAGCATGCTGACCAATTATGAGCCTCTGTAATAACCACCACGCATTACAGAAGGCAGCTTCTGTGCCAAGAGGACAGCAACATAATCCTTAGATCAAGACTAGGTATTGAGAAGGCCATTTGACACGCACAGTATGTCCATTTAGCAATACAACAGCAGTAGGTCCCACTAGGGCCAATATAAATTTAAACGGACTGTTCTTTGGTTCAGGTTATTCATTTTAGTTTCTACTCAGTGAACTGGGAGATTATCACACATACTTGTGGTGGTTAATTAGCTGTTGGTGCAATAGCAAATATTATGGAATAAAGCCTAACTTATATCTGCTTTGCTGGTTAAAGTGTTTTTTGCTGAAAAGACTTAGTTCCCATGTGTGTTCTAACACAGCCATTTTCAAGTCTTTCCTTGTTTGAAAACAAATTAGGATGCATCATATCTTAGAAAAAATAAAAGTACATGATGTGGTTTCCTGCCTCTGAAAGCCTGGAATTCTTCTTAGTCCTGGGAAAATCAGAAAGGAATTAATGCACAGCTGTCAACCACAGCGACAGTTTTATACTGTTATCCTTTGAGCTCAGTTAAAACTAGGACTTTCACCTAATTGGCTCCAGGTTTGTCAGTTTCAGGTGACTATATGTACTTGGTTCTTCACTATAGAGGATCCCTCTTTGAAACTAGCAGAGCTTCTAACGCACCCTCTTTTGCCCTTGTGATTAACCAAATGATATCAAAAGTCCACACTGCCACCGGGCGTTGGTAGTGCAAGCCTTTAATCCCAGCACTCAGGAGGCAGAGGCAGGCGGATCTCTGTGAGTTCAAGGCCAGCCTGGTCTCCAGAGCGAGTGCCAGGATAGGCTCCAAAGCTACACAGAGAAACCCTGTCTCGGGAAAAAAAAAGCCCCTAAAACAATGTTTGTAAAATTTTGTAGCCCTACTTCTGGGATGAGTCTAAGGAAGCCACTGCGGGGAGAGGGGGGAGGGCACAGTCTTAGAGGAAGCAGACTCCCAGCCAGACCCCACTCTGCACGTCATGTAACCGCATGTGGGTCTCCAAGTGTACTGCACGTTAAACATTGTGTTCATAGGAAAGTCGCTCTGCATTCCTGGACAGTTCTATCTTATGGCTTTTTGTTTGCATTTGTAAAGATGTTGACAACTACAAAAAAGCAAATAACATAAATTTTAATTTAAAAGAAAAAACAAGGGCAGCGGTAGTGCTTAGTAAATGTTGACTTGCAATGCTGTTGCTGGGGATTTAAATTGTATTTTCAAGGTGTCCTCAGGAAGATATCAGGGCCCCCTCTAGTGGAGAGTGAGCCTTGTTTGTAACTGAGTTGTTTCCCTGGAACATGAACTGCATAGCTAGATTCTGAAGGAAAGGGCAGCTTCTGCTTCACACCGGTTTGTGTTTCTCTTCACATTTTAACCAAGAAAATCCTGTCTATCAAAGGATATTTGCAAGAGAGTTGTTTCAAGTTACACAGATGAATTGAAGCATCCCAAGGAAGCAAGGCAGAAGGTGCTCACTTGTGCCAAGGTGCTAAGTTGCTAAGAAATAAAATATATATTTACATGTGTGTACCTGTGAGATATTTAAACACACTGTGGTAGCTTGAATGTAATTGGCCCCCATGAGGAATGGCTCATAGGGAGTGGCGCTATTAGGAGTGGCCTTGTTGGAGGAAGTGTGTCGCTGTGGAGGCGGGTGTTGAGGTTTAAAGCCATCCCCTGTGTTCACTAATATTTGCTTCCTGTTGCCTGTGCCAGAGGTAGGAATTTCAGCTCCTTCTCCAGCCCCATGTCTACCTGCAGGCCACCATATCCCACCATGATGATAAGGGACTGAACCTCTGAAATTGTATGCCCCCCCCCAATTCAATGTTTTCCTTTACAAGAGTTGCCATGGTCATGGCGTCTCTTCACAACAATAGAAACCCTAAGACACATACAAACTCTAACTTCCTAAGTCAAACTTACACCTTCACTCTGATAGTTCAGTAGCTTGAAGGATAATCTTATCTCCTGCCTTTGTCCCGAGCTGAGACTGTAACTTGTAGAATATTGGACATCTGAAAGTCAGCTCTGACCTTGTGTTCCCATTAACTTTCCAGAATATAAGCTATGCTCACCACATTTCTTTAGGAGTCAAAATAATGACCCAAACTCCATGCTTTTTAGGTCTCTGGTTTCCTGTCCCCTATGACTTGCACTGTGCCTTACAGAATTTAATGGTTTTATAAAATAGTTATTTCTGTACCATCAAAAAATAAATGAAAATTACCCAGGCAAACAAGAAAGTAAATGGCACATTACAGATAAATATTTTGAGTTTAGAATTAGTAAAGAAAAGGGGGAGTGAATCTATTACCTATAATAATGCATAGCCTAAAACGGTGAATGAGACTATGAGAAGTTCTGAGAATGGGTAGAGAACATTGTAGAAATTCTTGGTTTTAAAACCCTACACCATGTGTTTCCTTCATTCTGCTTTTGTACGACATCTATCAAAGAATATGCTCAACTGTGTCGTCATAACTGCTGACAAACTTGGTCTGCTCTGTGCAAAGTATTTTCCATTAATCTGTTTCTCCTTTTCCCCACAGCAAATGATGTGCTTGCCTTTGGAACACTGGTCAGTACTTCTAACACCTACGATGGGTCTGGGGTGGTGACTGTGGAGACTGACCACCCGCTTCTCTGGACCATGGCCGTCAAAAGCTAACCTATGTGGCACCCGTCATGTTCCTCTGCCTTCCCTCATCCGCCCAGCAGTTCATTGTGCACCAGGAGCAATCACCTCGGTGTGCAGAAATCTAAACTTCTCCATAGGAAGCCACGGGGGTCAGGGCACAGCTGAGCAGAGGAGCGCTTGCTGCACAAGTGCAAGGCCTTGGGGTTCCACGCTCAATACCACAAAATAGAGATGCTGGTGTTTAAACATTCTAGGTCATGCTGTAAATGATATCTCCCTTTTATATTGAGGGAAAATTATGTTCTATCAAAGTAAATAAGATTTATTATGATTATTATACTCAACTGAAAAAGCCAATGTAGATCATTACATTATATAATTCAGTTCTGATCATTTTAATTTAATTATCAGTCCATTTACCTTAAAATTCTTTTTTTTTTTAATTTCAAAGCACCAAAAACTTTTGTCAGTGTTGCCTTGGAGTCTAGCACTTCCTTAAAGACCTGACAACAAGGGCTACCTACCTCTGAATGTCTCCTCTCTATAATGTGTATTATCTTCCAGAGTGGTGTGATAGAATGGCACCCTTTCACTTTGACATGACATTTGAAAAGATAAGAATCATTGACTTAGTTGTTACATTTGCAAGCAAGCTGTTCCTTGGGCTGTGGGCAAATGAGAAGCCGTAATTCATGACTCCCCTAATCTTTAACCCCTCAAAACTTGAAAGTAAACACTGAGCTTCAGAAATGCAGAGGCCTTGTGAAAATCATGACAAATCCAAAAGGTTTGTGCAGAGGGGTCTTAACCCTAAAATTCAGTCACTTTTAACATACCTCACACTAGAAAATGAAGTGTTAATTCGTGGACCATACATTTCCTGACATCTCCAGAAAACGGGTGTGCCTTTGGAGTGAGCACAGCCTACTGAGAAGTCAACACCTGAAGGCCTGTCTCTCCATCCCAGTCCACCACATGCCTGGTTCGTGAGCCCCTTCTAGCTGTAGAGTGGAAGGGGTTTTAACCATTGAGTGTGGGAAAGAACCACAGATACAAACTGTAAATGCTACCATGTTGCAGTTGTAGAGCAGGTAATACTAGCTTAGTGTAAGCTTGCTGATGCATTAAAATGTATTCATGTTTCTTTCAGGAGCTCCCCCACTCACCTTCCTACCCTCTCCTATCCCATTTGATAAACTACATCTTGCCAAACAACCCATGGCTTAAGGACAACCTACCCCCCATGCTGCATATATCCATGACTACATCACTGTCTTCTTGGTGCTACAATAGTATTTAAGGCTTCAAACATAAATAGAGAAAGAAAAGGGATCAGCTGAACCAACACCAAGTTCTGAACATAAATTGTTAGAATTGTTGTTATCATTTATGCAAATATATGATACTGAAATCTGGATGTCAAATAAAAACAGTTATCAGTGTGCATGACTCTAGTGGTTTTCTAAGAAAAAGCATTCAGTTTGATCGCTTGTATTTCATAATGACCCATCTCTCATATTCAGTGTTTCCGCTCAAAGGGTAACTAAAGATGGGTAATTCATACTGAAATCACAAGTGCCATTTCAAGCAGCAATCCACTTGTATTAAGTTCTTCCTCTGCCTTTTCCCCGTGGACATTACTCTCTAAACCACCTGATCTAGCGGGGTTTTTTGTTTTGGTATCCCATTGTTTTGGACCCTTCTTGCTCTACCTATAAAAATAAGAATTTATTGTCTTACCTAGGCAGTTTGTAGGAATTAGAAAAGACAAAAATAAAGATAACTTGCATCATGGGTGTCTAGTTGCTGGAGAAAAAGAGCTAGTAGTGAACTGTGTGCCTTCTGTGGTAGACAAAATAAAGAGAACTGGTAGAGGGAGACCTCTGAGGAGCAGGAAGAGATGAGACTGGACAGTGGAAGATCACATCGGTGCCAAGGTGGCAGGCTGGTGACTAGGACCTTCTGCGTGCGTTTCCTCAGTTACAAATGCGGAGCTCAGAAGCTCCATGCATCCCTTACATTCCCAAAGGACAGATGCTACTTGACCAGACGAGAGGAGCAGCCAAGCTCCTTCACTGATTCCGTAGGAGAGCTTGTGCAAGGCCAGGAGTTGCTGCCACAGGCAACACTTGCCACAAATGAAATTAGAAGGGGAAAGGAGACAGAAGCAAAGCTGAGTGCGCATCACCTTCACCACTGCTCTACTCCGTGCAAAGTAGAGGCGCGGCCCTGTCTCCGTCTTCCAGTTTTGTAGACTGTATGTGTTCATAATGAAATATATTCATTACATGCAAAAGACATTTGTCCATCATTTTAAAAATTTACTATTGCCGGGCGTTGGTGGCACACGCCTTTAATCCCAGCACTAGGGAGGCAGAGGCAGGCGGATCTCTGTGAGTTCGAGGCCAGCCTGTTCTCCAGAGCGAGGGCCAGGATAGGCTCCAAAGCTACACAGAGAAACCCTGTCTCGAAAAGCCAAAATAAATAAATAAATAAAATTTACTATTTAATGTATGTCTTATTTAACGTACGTGTGTGTGTGTGTGTGTGTGTGTGTGTGTGTGTGTGTGAGAGAGAGAGAGAGAGAGAGAGAGAGAGAGACAGTGATGAGTGTGTGTGTGTGTGTGTGTGTGTGTGTGTGTGTGTGTGTGTGTGTTTTAATGAAGCTTGGTAAACATGAAAACACTGGGGTGACTGAAGTGTAGATACTTAACTCAGACCTTCATTTGTGAATCATACCAGAAACACTGGATAACCACCTCAGAGATTATCTCAAAGCAAAGGCCACCATCCCCGGTTCCTGCTGACAACTGAAGAACTGCTTGCTAGTGTTATAACAACTCTTGCCTGTTCCTTGAAACTCCTCGAGGGCAGTCTCCCTCTTTATGTGCTATCTGACTCTGCCATCTAAACAGATGTTTGCTATATTTTTTATAGCAACAGTATGAGCCTGCAAAGGCAGAGGGCTCAGGTACATGGTAAAAGTCAACCCTCCAAGGAATTCCCTCAAAGCCCCTATTCAGGTCAGATTCGGACCATTGCCTGTGGCTATAATGGGAAAATAGAAGTTGGGCCTGCTAGGAAAGCTACTCATTCTTCTTGAACCTTGACTTTGATTCAATTCCTCCCTTCCTTGATAGTGACTCTTGCATAAAATAGCACTGGCTATCCAAAGCACCAGCCGGGTCTGAGCCAACAGCAGCATTGATCACCCTTTTTTTTTTCTTTTGGTTTTTCAAAACAGGGTTTCTTGATGTGGCTTTGGAGCCTGTCCTGGAACTCCCTCTGGAGACCAGGCTGGCCTCGAACTCACAGAGAACGGCCTGCACCACCACCGCCCAGCACAATCACTTTTTCAATGATTAGAGTCTCTTGTGACTATGAGCTGCTATGGGGGAGGGTGGAATCAGAAATGAAAGGACAGAGCGGTTCTCACTGTGGTTGAAAACGAGGACTTTCACTCCCCGAGAAGCAAGGAGGAGGTGCACACTGCTTGGGTGCTTTTGAAGCTTTAATGCTAGAGTTTTGCCTGAGGCTTCTCTGTGTGGTGCGCCCCTCTCGTTACCCCTGTGTGGAGCCAGCCTTGCTCACTACTCCTGCTCAGTCACACCTTCTCACACACTACCTGAACTGTTGAAATGAAGCAACCCATAGGTGGGGTGTAATTGAGACCAGTGACGTGCACCAATGAGCAGACAGGGAGAAAGGATTCTTCACTCCTCTAAGGCTCTGTGATTATTATGGTCTGTCTCAGCCATGGCTTTCAAACCGTGTTTGCCATGACCCACAAAGAATGTATTTACTTTATGACCCAGTCACACACACACACACACACACACACACACACAGATACACACTGAAACATACAATGTCTTATAATTTTACCTTAAATTGAAAAGCACTTAGGTACAAAAAAAACAAAATGCATAAAGTTACTTTAAAAATATGTGTGAGCCAGCTAAACACTGAGCTGAATTCTGGCATCCAGTTGTAGAGAGGGAGGAGTGATGAGCAAAAGGGTCAAGACTAGGCTGGAGAAATCCACAGAAACAGCTGACCTGAACCAGACTGATAGCTGGGAAACCAGCATAAGACTGTTCCAGACCCTCTGGACGAGGAGGTCAGTTTGGATGTCTTAACAACCAATAGGGCCTCTGGTAGTGAACCAGTATTTACCCCTAGTACACAAATGGACTTTGGGAGCCCATTCCACGTAGAGGAATACTCTCTCAGCCTAGACACACTGGAGAGGGTCCAGGCCCTTCTCCAAATAATATGACAGATTTTTAAAGATCCCCATGGAAGGCCTCCCTCTCTCTGGGGAGCAGAAAGGGGTTGTGACAGGGAGTAAGTGGGGGGCAGGGGAGGAGGGGAGGGAACTGGGATTGACATGTAAAAGAAGCTTGTTTCTAATTTAAATAAACAAATGTTGACAATAAAAAAAAGTATGAGCATGAATATAGGAGTCCTACCCTGAGATTACACTAATTTCTTAAATTTATGATATTGATGTCACTTTTAAAATACATTTCTCTGTACAGATTAAAATTTAAGCCACAAGACCAATTCCTTCCTAGGGTATCCTTGTACAAAGTCTGGACGATAACTGGCAGGTGTAGGTAGCACAAATTTGCCCTTCCTTGCCCATAGCAGATTTCACTCATCAGTCATAATATTCTTTTCCAGTGAGCCCCAGCCAAAGCCTCAAAATCCATCTCAAAACAGTTATCCAAGCAGATATGATGGCTGCTGCTCCACTGGCTCAGAGCTAATGTGTTATTTTCCCACTGTATACAAAACCACTCTGCTGACAGCCCAGGAAAGAGGCCACGGAAACATCACTCTTGCTCACAGCTAATAGGTAAATAAACACATCCAAGGACTTGTTCGCTGTCTGCTAAAAGCAAGGGCTTTGTGCACAGCAAAATAAAAACTAGGTCCACTCCTGAAAATAACATGGAAAGCATAGAGTGGATCCTGTGCTCATTTTAGTTGAGAAGGCAGAGTCTTCAGATCAGGCTTGCAGGTTCTTGCTGAGAGCCAGAATCTCTAAGACACAATACTGACAGAGTCTGTCCAGATATGGAAAAGGATTTTAATAGTTAAAGAACTCAAAAATATTACCTTGTACCTTAGCAACTATTTATTTTAGAAATATCTTTTATTTCTAAAAAATATTTTAAAATCTAAAGACTGACCAGCCTGGTCTACAAGAGCGAGTTCCAGGATAGGCTCCAAAGCAATACAGAGAAACCCTGTCTCGAAAAACCAAAATAAATAAATAAATAAATAAAAAGAAAATTAAAAAAAATCTAAAGACTGAGTGAATATCTACTAGACAGGGCTTAGGGGAGGGGACACACATAAAAAGTTTAAAGTTTAAAATTCTGTAACAGAACACTGTTCCATCTGAATAATTAATTTCATGCAGAGTTGTTTAACATTATGAATCCTCCCTAGAACATAAACCCCTGTGGACACGTCCATCTGTCTATCTTGTCATCTGCCATCTCCTGCTCTAAGATAGGACCTATCTGCTGCAGGCGTTCCGGGGAGACATGTAATAGGCCACTATGCTAGCAAATCTCTCCTTTGCGCCACACTGAGGGAACGCATGCATTTTCCAGCCTCTAGCAACCACTGTTCTTTTCCTTCTGTGGTCCTGAGCTATCTGCACTTCAGATATGCTAACATTTCTCTTACATGGGTCCCTCAATTCTAAAGACGTGTCCTGATTCTGCATTGGGCAGACCTGGCAAAATCAATGTTCACCTTCCTATCTATACAAGGAAGTAATATTTACAAGGTCAAGGCCAAGCTACAAGGTACCAACCCAAGGCAGAAAAACCTGAGAAGGCCAAGGACTATGAAGTTGCTTGAAACAGGTGAGTGCAGGACAGGGACAGACACAGCACAGAATGACAGAGCTTGGGATAAGTGGTTTAGGTAAGAAAACCAAGGACATAGGGTAAAGGCTCTCGCTGACTGGTGGGGAAGGAAGGCAGAACAACAAAGATATTTAAAAGGAATTGTTCTGAGTTGGAAATCTTGAAGCTGAAGCACTTGCCAGTTGGAGGTTCAAGACAGAATGGTGGCTGTCCTGAGCTATGGTAGACTAAGACAAGAACACATACTGTTTCTAACAACTTAAGGACATGCCATTGGATTCTGATCTCTTTGTATTTAAAAATACTTGATCCCCCAAGTATTAAGCTGATGAAATTAGTTTGAGAATTCTAAGATCATGAAGCCGTATACAGTGTCTCCAGCTGAACTGTCCCCACTAAGCCTAATTATCTGTGGCTTTGATTCATTGTTCTCAATTGAATAACCTATTTATAAAGAAGAATCCTATTTTAATTTAAACTAGGTGCGGTGGTGCACACCTATCATCCCAGCACTTGTGAGTGGAGACAGGAGAATCGGAAGTTCGAGGTCATCCTCAGCTCCGTAGTTAGGTCAAGGACAACTGGCCTACATGAGACTGTTTTCAAAAACAAAACAGACCAACAAAAAAAGCAACTACAACAACCAAAAAAAGCCTATCTTATAAAAACATCATTTTGATTAACAGCAAATATTTGCAGAATGCATGCAGACTTCTTTATTTGCAATCATTATTTCACCTGTCCTTTTGGCCAATGGCCCCTCCTTAGCCACCTCATCTTACTGGATAGACCCGATAATTTCAGTCATCTTACGAAATTTAAAATCCAGTTATCTCCAACATAATGGGGCTTTCAGTACTATGCCTTTATGACCAAATATAGGAAAAGCCCTAAAAGTAAGGAATTTCTTAGAATAATGTAAAAGCTTCCATTTTTCATTCTGTAAGAAAGACTTAAGTGCCCAGTGACATTCTCCACTAAAGCTACCCTATTAATTTAAGGAATCTCATTCATTCTGCCACTGGTCCTTATTCATGAACAAAATTTCCTTGGCCCCAGTGGTCCACATACTGCTCCTTTACTTTTACTCCTTAAAATTCAGGAAAGCCTATGTGAGTAATGAGGCCGAGGGAAATGGTGCAGAAAGTTGCTGGGATCACTTTTAGTAAGGAATTTAATATGCATAGTTTAAAATTGACCTTTTAGTCCAAGTTTTTATTCAATTCCAATGCAAGAAATTAAGCAGCAAGGTCACTGTGAACATTTGTATGCAAGTGGCAGTGAACGGTATGATTCATGGATTTTTAAAAACTTGGTTAGAAGCCAATAGATTCTTTTTCAGGCAAACAACAAGTATAAATGCAGGAATTTAAAAAAAAAAAAAAACTAAGCTTTTGACATCACACACACACACACACACACACACACACACACACACACACACACACACACACAAAGCAACTGTCCTTTGAGGGGAAATGCCATAAATCTGAAGTGTGTGTGTGTGTGTGTCATTTATATGTAACTTCTTCCCTAGACCGTGCATGTCTAATAGTGATGCATGCGTGTAAGTATATAAATGTTATTCATACAGATGCTGCCATTACACATTTCCATTTCAGGGGTTAATAGCTTTCCACAGGTCACTGTAAGCCTCTGTCTTCTCCTTGGTTGATATCATAAGTGCTGAACTCCACAGCATTAAAATCATGTATCTCATATTCAAGGGACAGAGAAAAAGTGAATTGACTATAATTAGAAGTTACAGAGGCCTCAAGTTACTAGAAATATCCAATTCATGTTCTAGCCTCTCAAACAATATCCCCTTGACAGCGGGCTCTTACATGGAGGTATATTCCATGCTGTAGGAAAGAAAGCCCCAAGAGTGTTGCTGTCTGTCTACCTATGGCAGAAAGCGCTTGCTCCCTGGGGGCATGGCAAAAACTCCTTGACCTAGCAGTATCCATTCCACTGCTGGACCAACTCTCATGAGGAACCAGCTTAGAACTAACTCTCCCCAGATCCTAGGAAATTCAAGAGATTTTACCACTATGAATTCTGAGGGAGTGGCACCTAGGCACACTTCCTTCTTGTGTCTGTGCCGCTTTGATTAAAATCATTAGAAGCAATTTTAATGTCACATCTTTTACAGTTATTTTCTTATGGCCAAATTAAAATATTACTACTGTTTCATGATCTAGTCAGGTCTTCTATGTGAAGATGGATTTGATTTGATATTTGTTCTATGGAAGAATACAGAAATTAGAATATAGCTAAGAATGAACTCCTCTCATACCACACAAATTTTACAGAAACTAAGCCTGTGCCATTTCATTGAAACCATGGGTTAACATTTAATAAGGGAAAAAAATACAGTTAAATGGAATAGTCCAGATAGACATACTGTTCTTAAACACAAGGTTGATTGCCAGCCGTAAGGGAGAGACTGGAGTAAAGCAATGCCGTGGCAGGGCTTGGCTGACAGTGGGAAACAAATTGGAAAGGCTTGCCCCTGTTCTGGTTACTCATCCAGATGTAATTCCTCCCTGAAGTCCCTCATATTCAGTTAATAGCCTGGCTTCACCATGAAAACCATAGCTGTCAAAATGAACTCTATAGAGGTCCCATGCACCAACATCTGGCTCCTCCTGCTACACAAATTCCTGTGACCAAAGATGAGCAATCCCCATCCTCACCAAGATTGCCTTTCCACCCTTCACAACTCCTTCCCTCCTCCCCCAGTCGGCCCATCTTATCTCTTTCATCCCAATCATTCTCACTGACATACACTTACTTTCTTAAATGCATTCTCATACCCTCAGCTACCACCCGATTTCGCTATTGTTTTGTGCAGTCACTTGGCTCCTTTAGGAACCTGTCATAGTTACTGTGCTATTCCTGAGTGACACCAAGGCCAAGGCAACTTTTAAAAGCAAGCATTTAATCGAGGGATTGCTCACTCTTTCAGAGGGTTAATCCGTGAGCGTCATGGCAGGAAGCAGGCATGGTGCTGGAGCACGAGCTGAGAGCTCACATCCTGACCTGCAGGCATCCTTCCTCTTCTGCTTTCTCTCTCTCACACATTCAAAGCATGTGCAGACTCTCACCATGTCTCCCTGTTTCCTTCACATTGCTATGCCCCAGCCCAACATGCTCTCCCATCATTTGTTTCTACCTGTTGTCTTCCCCGACTGTAGTGATGTCCAATCAATCCATTTCTCCACTTGGAACCCTGTAATGACTTAAGAGAAAATACAAATATTTACAGTCAACTAATAAGGCCTGGCCTCCCTAGCCTCATTTTATACTCTCCCCTGCACACTGTGTTCAAGGTTCCTCAGTCTTCTTGCTAGTCTTGGAATACATCCATTGTCTTCCTAAGGGCTTCTACCACAAGCCAGGATCCCAAGTTGCTTAAACCAGCATGTAAAAGTGAATTCAGCCTAACGATATCATGATTAACTAAATAAAACAAATACAATACAGTGGTATTCTGTAGTCTCTAACAATCCCTCCTCTACGTTTACAAAAGTTCCAACTGAATTACCTCCATCTAGAACATTCTCCTAACATGGGAGTCAAGTCTTTATTCAATAATTATCTGAACTAAAATCTTCCCATTCCCATTTTTCTACAGCTCTGACAACAAATTGATAACCTCGGGCATTTTTTTAATCAGCTGCCTTTAAAAGAATGGTTTGCTAAATTAGTCAACTATGAAATCACCTCAACAAAATGATTAAGTTCAGATTACATATCAAATCCATCACCTGTTTTTACTGCAGGAACATACGATCACTCCAGGTTGTTAATTACAGTGTTTGTCTGCCTGTCTTTTCTTATGTACATAGCACAGTGTGCAGCCAGCACCAGCTGTCATGTCTCTAACCTACTGTTTGAAGTGGCCTGCAAGCCACTGGGTAATGACATTCCTGTAGCCAGAAATAGTACTGCATTACCTCCAATGTATACCCAAGGGAGATAGTATTTAACGATAAGCCCCCTTCTATCCAGGCATGTCACCTGTGCCAAAGGACAGGAAAAGAGCTCTGGCTTGCCTTAGGAAAGACTATGGTTGTCACGCTGAATTAGCATGACAGCTGTGCTAATTCGTGGGAAGCCACACCCCCTCCTCCTGCCCTTCACAGTCAAACAGGATATGTGAAGCCACCACCATTTCCTAAGCATGTTCATATGACCTTATTGACACCTCAGAGTAATAATAGCAGCCGAGTAGTGTTAATTCCACCTCATAGATGAAGCTCTGTGATACCTGACGACAAGCCACCTCCCATACCTCTGCTGTCACCATTGTCTCCAAACACTATCTCCATACTTGCCTCATCGCCATCATTTCTCTCTGCACTAATTGGGCTCAGAGTTCACAGCTGTCTTTCGGGGTCCTGCGTCATGTGTCCAGCGACTGGGATACCTTCCAAGTGTTTTAATTGCTTCCCTGGGTCTTTTCTCAAGCTTTTCTCAATCCGTCTTCGGTGTCACTAAGGTGGTCACTGGCCTTTCAAGGCAGCTAATGAGAAAGTTGAGTCTCAAGGACTTCACTAATGTCTCCTGTGGCTTCTCTCTGGGAAAAAGAAGATACCAATGCACCCAGGACTGAGCCTCTAGGGTGCAGTCTACAGTGGAACTGCTGTCTACACTGATGCCTATACCCACAGAAGCCAGCCTTCCCTCTGAGGAAAAACAAGTGGACAGTGGGATTGGTGAGGATACTGTGTGTTGGGACTCTCCATGTAACAGACCGATCATGGATCTCATTGGACCAATAGCTCAAGATAAAGAAGGGATGCAGTTATATGTTTGATTCAACAGAACGGAAGGACGACTCATCGGATGCTCTGTACTGCTGAAATCTAGCCTTCTATTCTTCTGCCAAGTGCTTCTCACAGTTGATAAAGGAGAACGAGGGTTCCGTTGCATTTGAATTAGTTACGTCAAGTCTGTCCCAAGAGTGGGGTATTTACTGGATCTCCACATCTCCCATCCCAGCTCTCGATAGCAGTAAGGATCCTTGTCAGTCTGTCCTAGAACTGTTCTCCAGAATGAGGTACAGACTTACACAGTCTCACAGCTGGGAGCAAGCCTAGAAGACCCTGAATCTGGTGCTTGAACCTCATTAATGTGAAACCTCTTGCAAATATCAATACCTTCCATCATGCCTCACCAGAAACAGCACTACATTTAAACTAGCCTGAACAACAGAACCACTTCAGAATATTCTCGGGCGTCCAAAACGAGAGTTAACCAATTCAAAACTTAGGTAAGCATATAGTAGGATTTCTTCCAGCAGGTGGCAGCCAAACCTTACAAGAAAATATATAGTGTGAGTGGTACACTTGTCTCCTGACAGGAAAAGTTACTACCACATTGTCCACTCTATTCAGGAGGCTCACCATCTTCAAACTCTACTCAGGAAATCATAATGAGATGGGAATTGGAGCAGGTGGCTTTGCCGGGGTGACAGGGCTAAGCAGATTCTCTGACAGTCAGCCTGCCTCGGGTTCACCTACCTGGTAATGTTCCTGCAGTATTGGTGTTGGGTTGGGAAACTCAAATAGTGGAGCACTGAGGCAGTTCTGAACACGAGTCGTCCAGTTAGGTGCCAGGAACCTCAGAGCAATAAATCATATGTGACATCTCAGCCTCATCTGCCACTGCACGACACCCATACAAAAACACTGCCCTTGACTGTGAGCTCACAGAAATAATGGAAAAAAAAAAAACAGACACGATATGAAAATAAAGGAAAAGAAACTGTCCCTATGGATGTCTCTTCTCTCCTTCCCCCAAAGTCTTTGTGTGAACAAAAGAAATATAAATAGCATGAGGTCAGTATATTTATCTTTCTAAATCCACGGTCTATGATAACTAGCCAAACCATCTCATGGACCCAATAAAGGTAAGGATAGAAAAGTAATAGTCTGCGGATCATAGTTGTACCTGAGATGTACCTTTCTTCCTCCTTGGGGAAACTAAATTTGATAGGGCAACAAGGAAAGTGAGTTTGTTCCTTTCCTGTTTACTACTTTTTTTATGACTTAGTGCATCTGTGTATATTTATGAATCTATGCATAGGTTTGTGCACAGGTGAGTGGAGATGTCCACAGAGTCCAGAAGTAGGCATCAGATCCCCATGGAGCTGGGGCTACCGGCAGTTGTGAGCTGCCCGAATCAGGTGCTGGGAAAAGAACAGTGTGTTCTCTTAACTTCAGAGCCATCTCTCCAGTCCCATACTTGTGTTTTAAGCAGTTTTCCTGTTTAAAAAAAAAAAAATGTCTCTTTGAATGTTCTCCATGGGTCAGTTACCTGCAAACAGTAACTGAAGAGGTAGGTTTTCTGTCAGCTGTAGTGTTGTGTAGACATGACTGAGTGTGCTGGTGCATGGGGAATGTCCTAGCCCCACCCTTAGGCAGTAGGAGTAGAGGTCTCCATAAGACAGCTGATCCGAGCAGATGGGGACAGGGCCACATACAAACTAGGTGAGTTGAAGTGCTACTCATCACAATATCCTCTGTGGTGTGAAGAGAGTTTTAAAATAGCAAATGATAAATAAGGGCGGAGCTGCTTTAGGGTGTCCATCCTGTGATTCACAGGCTACAGCATGCCCAGAACAACTATGGATGCAGCTCAACACAAAGCTGTAAACCTACTTAACACTGTGTGTGTGTGTGTGTGTGTGTGTGTGTGTGTGTGTGTGTGTGTGTGTGTGTGTGTGTGTGTGTGATTGTGTGTGTGTGTGAGTGTGTGTGTGTGTGTGTGTGTGATTGTGTGTGTGTGCATGTATGCATGCACGTGCACCCATGCATGCTGTGGCCCTCACAGAGATTACAAGACAATTCTGAAGAGCCTAGTCTGTATCTTTTAATGTACCCGCCATGCTGTGTTGCAGGCTGCAGGCTGCCTGCTTTGTGAGCCCTCAGGCCATTGGGCCACTGTTCTGCCTCTACGGGAATAATACGATTATTGCATCCAAATGACTATTTGTCTCATTGGTACTGTTTTTAGCTATTGATTTTTTTTTTTCTCATGTAGGTTCCAGGGATTAAATTCATGGCCAGGCTTGTATGGCAAGTACTTTTTCTCTTGAACGATTTTGCCAGACCAAGATTTTTTTTTAATAACTCAATTTCAAGGTTCTTTATGAATAGCAAAGTCTCGTTGCGATGACAAAGGCTGGATGTGGCTGCTTCCTTTGTCTTTCTCCATCTTCAGCACCAGATGTCCCTGCTTCCTTCTGAAGCCTCCTCTCTCACTCGTCTACCTAAAGCCACCTGATTGCTTCTTACTAGATTTTAGCTGCACGATAGAGCCCTGCCCCATGGAGGCAAGGACTGCAATGTCCCCTCTCGTTCTCCAGTTGCTTAGCAGAACATCTAAGCTGTGTTAACATTTGGCACAAATTTATGAGTAGACAGACTGAGGAATGAATTTCACCGCAATAAGAACTCAACAAATGCCTGGCTGTCAGAACAGGAGGTTCCTAGTGCAAGCTTTCTGTGTCTGTTCCTGTGAAAGACAAGATGCGTGCAATACAGATAGATAGTCACCCTCTCTTTTGGGGCCTTGAAACTCCATGTTCTAAGAAAAGGGAACCTCATTTTGGGGGTGTAATGACTCAGTCCACCCTGAATGGCGAAGGTATGAAGGGGAAAGTTAAATGGAAGGGAGAAGACACACGAGAAGCTTCCTCTGAGGCAGTTGAGCTGTCCCTGGGTGGAGAGGCTGAGGACCATCTGTGGAGGGAAGGAGTCATATGTTAGAGAGGAGGCCGCTGCACTACTCCCACTGGGGTGGTTGTCAAAGATTCCATTTACAGCAGCAGAGCTGCTGGGGTACAGGGAAGCTGTAGACAAAGCCAGTAGATGTCTCAGCGATAACCTCAAGGGACAGATGGCAGAAAAGCAGCGGGTGCTTCCCCTCAAGAGCCAGAAACACAGAGAGGCCAACAGAATAGCATGTTGGATCTTCAGGCACCATAGGGATATACAGACCAGAGTCCAAAGTACACTGTCTCGTGAAGAAACATGAAGATGTTTCTCATGTCACCTGAGTGCGTGAGTCTAGGTGTACATCTGCTGGGGTTTTGTTTGTTTTTCTTTTTATTTAAATTAGAAACAAGCTTGTTTTACATGTCAATCCCAGCTTTCTCTCCTCCTCCCCTCCCTGCACCAGACCCCCTATCCCATCCCCTTTCTGCTCCCCAGGGAGGATGAGGCCTTCCCTGGGGATCTTCAAAGTCTGTCATATCATTTGGAGCAGGGCCTGGACCCTCCCCAGTGTGTCTAGGCTGAGAGAGTATCCCTCTATGTGGAGTGGGTTCTCAAAGTTCATTTGTGTACTAGGGATAAATACTGGTCCACTACCAGAGTCCCCATGGATTTCCCAGACCTCCAAACTGACATCCACGTTCATGGGGTCTGGATCAGTCCTATGCTGGTTTCCCAGCTATCAGTCTGGGGTCCATGAGCTCCCTCTTGTTCAGGTCAGCTGTTTCTGTGGGTTTCTCCGGCCTGGTCTTGACCCCTTTGCTCTCTGCAACTGGATTCCAGGAGTTCAGCTAGGTGTTTAGTTGTGGGTGTCTGCCTCTGCTTCCATCAGCTACTGGATGAAGGCTCTAGGATGGCATATAAGGTAGTCATCAATCTCATTATCAGTGAAGGGCATTTAAGGTAGCCTCTCCACTATTGCTCAGATTGTTAGCTGGGGTAATCCTTGTAGATCTCTGGACATTTCCCTAGTGCCTGAATTCTCTTCAAACCTATAATGACCCCCTCTATGATGGTATTTCTTTTCTTTCTCTCCTCTATTCTTCTCCTGACTCAATCTTCCTGCTCCCTCATGTCCTCCTCTCACCTACTCTTCTCCCCTTCTCTTTCTCCTAACTCTTTCTACTCTGCCACTATGCTCCCAATTGGTTCAGGAGATCTTGTCCTTTTCTCCTTCTCCATGGGGCCATGTATGTCTCTCTTAGGGTCCTCCATGTTTCCTAGCTTCTCTGGCAGTGTAGATTGTAGGCTGGTAATCATTTGCTCTGTCCAAAATCCATATATGAGTGAGTAAATACCATGTTTGTCTTTTTGTGTTGGTTACCTCAATCAGGATAGTTTCTTCTAGTTCCATCCATTTGACTGCAAATTCAAGATTCCAACTGTCTTTTTCCACTGAGTAGTACTCCATTGTGTACCACATTTCTGTATCTATTTTTCAGTTTAGGGGCATGTAAGTTGCTTCCAGGTTCTGGCTATTACAAATAATGCTGCTATGAGCATCATTGAACAGATGTCCTTGTTGTATGAATGTGCATCTTTTGGGTATATGCCTAAGAGTGGAATTGCTGGATCTTGTGGTAGACTGATTCCCATTTTCCTGAGGAACTGCCATACTGATTTCTAAAGTGGCTGTATGAGTTTGCATTTCTTCTCCTGGTGGGTACAGATCCAAGGTTCCCTTCCAGTGGGTGCAAGCAGGTCCAATACTTCGATGTCTCTCCTCTTCCTGTGGGTGGAGGTGGGACTAGTACCGGCACATTGGCAGACCTTGGATGGGCTGTTCCACCGGGGCGGGTTCCCCAGTGCCCAGGCCTCAGGCCTCAGGATGCTCCGAGCAGGGCACCAGTATCATGGCTGTTGAATGAATGAGGGGCACTCAGAGTAAATTCTCATTATTATGAAGCATTTGCACTAATCTAGTTACACAGACAGCCTCTTGATTTCATTGGGAAAGGAGAGATTTATTGCCTGGCAACAAGATGACTGGGTGATCCACATGTCCCTGTAGGTTGCTACTCCAGGCTCTAAGATCAGAGGTGGAGATTAAGTTGCTTCTTTTTTGGTGTTTAACACTCTAGTGCATCTAAGGACAGATTCAAGGTGTAGCTTTCTCGTGGATCACATGGTCCTTTCTCAGCCCTGAGCCTCTCATGCTTTGCTGAGACTGTGGAGTAAAGATGTCAAAAAGGCACAGAAACTCAGCCCTCCTACCTCAGCTTTTACAGTGAAATCTACAAAGAAAACTGCAAGGTGAGAAGACATAAAACCATACCAAGCTATAAAATCCAAGACAAAGAAGATGCTACTGTACTCTTAATTAAAAAAAAAAAAAAAGCAATCCTGTCAGTGTAGAGTAAGGGAGATTCCATGTGCAAAGTCAACCCTCCTCAGGCTGCTCACCAAGCAGAAAGTGCAAATGCGTGGTTTCAGCCAGAGGATGGAACAATGGAAGAATAGGTTTTGTAGAAATATCCCCAGGAACCAAGCAGCCATTTGAGAAACTGGGTTTCGAAAGGGACCCTAAAAGAAGGATCATAAAGCCTTCCCCGAGCCTGTGCTCAACGGGTGCTGCTACTCACCTTTATATAATGTCTCTCGAGCTGAGACAGAATGCCACCTGGGATTAGATTGTAGCATGCCCTGAGCCAGCCAAGCTACCTATTGGGAAGGCCTGTGAGGTTGCAGAAATGGAAGCCCACACAGTTTCCATTTGCTGTGATCAAGATCCGGGCCAATTCTGCTCGACCATCTGTTCGTCACAGCCAGTGTCCACTCTAATTGGCAGAGATCTCAAACCCTGCCACCCAAGGGCAGCCTCAGAAATCGCAATTTCTGAAAGTGCAGCCAGACCTCAAAGCAAGCCCAGCACAGCAGGCAGTTTCCCTTCTCTCCCTGATGTTATCTCTACAGGCTGGGCAGAGATGCAGGGGGGGGGGGTCTGTACCAGGGACAGATAAAACGATGAAGTGCAATGTATAAACTATAAAAGCCAACAGTGGACAAAGTTGGCTTGAAAATAGTCCCTATGATAAGGGAGGCATATTGTTTTGTGGAAGAGAAAGGAAAAACTTAAAGATGTAGCAGAGAATGGTTTGGTGGGCATTCGAAAAAGATGGAAAGCTAGTTTCTCCATCAGGGCTATTTTTAGAAATGCTGCTTGGCCACCAGCAAAAATGGAAGATTCCTAGGCCCCGCTCCAGGTACAAAAATCTGAACTTAGAGGGAGACAAAACTCAACCTGCATTTTAACTAGTTCTGGGGTGATTTGTTTTGTTTTGATTTTTTTTTTTAAGACAAGGGCTCACATTTAAGCCAAGGCTAGCCTGGAACTTATATCAACCTTACTGTCTCAGCATCCTGAGTGTTGCAATCACAAGCATGATGACCCCAGTCAGTACACTCAGATCCTCTAGGAGTTACTAAAGAAATGCTTCCGGGAGAGGACAGAGATAGTGTACCCAGTCTTGATCCTACGAGCATGGGGAACACAACATGGAACACAGAGCTTGCACTGGTCTCACAATCAGAACTGGAGGTACAGATTGGTGTGAGCCAAAATTTCCAGACGGTGGCAGCTAGTGACGCCTGGAGGAACAACTTGTCTGTTTCTATAGTCAGAATCCAAATGTGATAATACTTTTTTCTGTTTGTTTTTTGTTTTGTTTTGCTTTGTTTTTTTTTCAAGACAGGGTTTCTCTGTGCCTTTGGAGGCTGTCCTGGAACTAGATCTTATAGACCAGGCTGGCTTTGAACTCACAGAGATCTGCCTGCCTCTGCCTCCCGAGTGCTGGGATTAAAGGTGTGTGCCACCAATGCCCGGCTGTGTTCGTATTTTAAAAGAACTGTCACTGGGGGAGTTTTGGAGGGAACAGAGCCCCATTCTTCACAGTGAGAGCAGCTCCCCATACAAAATGTGCAGTATTGAAAATGTGGGCATATAGTTAGGCTGGACCAATGTTCCAGATTTGATTAGGACTTTAAAGACTGGATGCAGACAACAGAAAACTGTCAGCTGTAGACATTATAGCATTGATGTTCCCATGGGAATGCCCTACCTAGCCTCTTCTGTGGGTGAGAACCTGATATCTGCCGAGTATCATTTTTAAGTCATTTTTTGGTCGTTCCTATCTGAATCTATTGTGTATTCACATATTTTTGATAAATTCTTTTCTGTTTCAGTATAAAGTATAAACAGACCTGTGATAAAAAAATTTTTTACACATAATTTGTGAATGCAGATATGTGGTTGACACTGTGTGTGTGTGTGTGTGTGTGTGTGTGTGTGTGTGTGTGTATGTGTGCATGTGTGCGTGCGTGCGTGTTATAAACTTTGTGGAGTCAGTTCTCTTCTTCCACCTCTATGTGGGCTCTGGGGATTGAACTCAGTAAGGTCATCATCAGACTTGCATTAGCAGCTCTTTACCTACAGAGCTGTCTAGTCCACTTTTGTGTACTAATTATGTTTCCCCCAGTAGACCATGATGCAGAGAAAGACTATTCCCAAGCCTTCCGAGGGGGCTCATCCAAGGGTATCAACACTAGATTCTTCAGAAATATGTGAAGAAGGCAGTAAAAAGCAGGAATAGTGGATGGGATCTGAACTCGGCAGATCTGCTTACTGGATCTGAACTCCGCAGTGGGATCCGGCACACCTGGACACTCCTGAGGCCCCAGAAACAGTGCCACCTCCATCCACTAGAAAAGGACAGACATCAGAGTATTGAATCTGTTTGCATCTACCAGAAGGGAACCTTGGCCACATACCGACCAGGAAATGAAGAGACTCCCGCTACACCCACCAGAAGAAAGGATGAGAAGAGGAAAATGTAAAAGCACATTCAACAACAGAAAACCCAGTATGACACCACTGGAGACTAGGAACCATACACCAGCAAGACCTGAACATCACAATGCAGATGAACCAGAAGAGAATGACCTTAAAAACATCTTCATGAAAATGATAAAGGACCTCAAAGAGGACATAAGAAAATCCTTTAAAGAAATGGAAGAAAAAACAAACCAAAAAATACAAGATATCAACAAATCTCTCAAGGAAACAGTTCAAGACCTAAAAACTGAAATAAATACAATAAAGAAAGCACAATCTGAGGGATTGCTGGAAATAGAAAAGCTGGGTAAATGATCAGGAACTACAGACATAAGCATAACCAACAGAATACAAGAGATGAAAGAGAGAATCTCAGGAGTTGAAGACACACTAGCAGAAATAGATTCACCAACCAAAGAAAATCTTAAGTCCAACAAATCCCTATCACAAAATATCCAGGAAATATGGGATACCATGAAAAGACCAAACCTAAGAATAATAGGTATAGAAGAAGGAGAAGAAATGCAACTCAAAGGCGCAGAAAACATTCAACAAAATCATAGAAGAAAACTTTCCCAACCTAAAGAATGACATGCCAATGAAAATAAAAGAAGCCTACAGAACACCAAATAGACTGAACAACAACAACAAAAAAGGTCTCCTCGCCACATAAAAATCAAAAGCCCAAACATACAGAATAAAGAGAAAATATTAAGAGCAGCAAGTAACTTATAAAGGTCAAGTAACTTATAAAGACAAAGCTATCAGAATTACACCTGACTTTTCCATGGAAACTCTGAAAGCCAGAAGGTCCTGGATAGATATTCTACCTACACTAAGAGACCATGGATGCCAGTCCAGACTACTATACCCAGCAAAGCTTTCAATCAATATAGATGGAGAAAAAAAGATATTCCATACAAAACCAGATTCAAACAATACATATCCACCAATCCAGCCCTACAGAAAGTTCTGGAAGGAAAATTGCAACCCAAGGAAGTTAACTACAACCAGAAAAAATATAGGCAATAGATAATCCCACTTTACCAACAGCCAAAAGGAAAATGGGATAGAATCCCACACATAATTTCACCACCATCACCAAATCAAAAACAAACAAGAATGAACAATCAATGGTCATTAATATCCCTCAACATTAATGGTCTTAACTCCCCTATAAAAAGACACAGATAAGCAGAATGGATAAGAAGACAGAATCCATCCTTCTGCTGCATACAAGAAACACACCTCAACTTCAAAGACAGATGGTACCTAAGAATTAAAGGTTAGGGAAAGATTTTCCAATCAAATGGACCCAAGAAACAAGCATGGAGACAAGCAACCCTAATATCCAACAAATTGGACTTTAAACAAAATCAATCAAAAGAGATGAAGGAGGTCACTTCCTACTCATCACAGGAGAAATCCATCAGGATGAAGTCTCAATTCTGAACATTTATGCCCAAATACAGAGGCATCCACATTTGTAAAAGAAACAAAAAAAAATTTACTAAAACTCAAATCACACATAAAACTGCACACACTTATAGTAGGAGACTTCAACACCCCACTCTCATCACGGCACAGGAACACCAGACAGAAACTTAACAAACAAACAAAGGAACTAATAGAAGTTATGGCACAATTGGACTTAACGGATATCTATTACAACATTCCATACAAATACAAAACAATTTACCTTCTTCTCAGTGCCACATGGAATCTTTTCTAAAATCGACCACATACTTGGCAACATAGCAAATCTCAACAGGTTCAAAAAAATTAAAATAATCCCCGTATCTTATCAGACCACCATGCTTTAAAAGATAGAATTCAACAACAACACGGATTACAGAAAACCTACAAACTCATGGAAATTAAGTAACACCCAGTTGCACAATTCCTGGGTCAAGGAAGAAATAAAAAAGAAATTAAAGATTTCCTAGAATTCAATGAGAATGTGGACACAACATACCCAAACCTATGGGACACTTTGAAAGCAGTGCTAAGAGGAAAGTTCATAAAGCTAAGTGCCCACATGAAGAAACAGTAGAATAATTAAACTAGAGAATTAACAGCACAACTGAAAGCTTTAGAAAACAAAACAGCCAATACACCCTGGAGGAGCAGACACCAGGAAATAATCAAATTGAAAGCTAAAATCAATAAAGTGAAAACTAGGAGAACAATACAAAGAATCAATATAATAAAGAGTTGGTTCTTCGAGAAAATCAACAAGATAGACAAACCTTTATCCAAACTTACCAAACAGCAGAGAGTGAACATGCAAATTATTAAAATCAGGAATGAAAAGGGGGACATAACAACAGATACAGAGGAAATCCAGAGAATCATCAGGTCAAACTTCAAAAACCTGTATTCCTCAAAATTCAAAAATCTAAAGGAAATGAACAATTTTTCTGGACAGATATCACTTACCAAAATTAAATCAAGAACAGATAAGCAACTTAAATAGACCTATAACCCCTAATGAAATAAAAGCAGTCATCAGAAGTCTCCCAACCAAAAAAAAATCCCAGAGCCAGATGGCTTCAGTGCAGAATTCTACCAGAAATTCAAGGAACAGCTAATACCAATACTTCTCAAATTGCTCCACACAGTAGAAGCAGAAGGGTCATCGCCAAACTCTTTTTATGAGGCTTCAATAACCTTGATACCCAAGCCACACAAAGACACAACTAAGAAAGAGGACTACAGACCAATATGGTTCATGAACATTGATACAAAAATACTCAATAAAATAGTGGCAAATTAATTCCAAGAGCACATTCCAAGAAAAATCTTACATTATGATCAAGTAGCCTTCATCCAAGGGATGCAAGACGGTTCAACATACAAAAATCTATCAATGTAATCCACCATATAAACAGTCTGAGGGAAAAAAAAAAAAAAAAAACTCATGGTCATCTCACCAGATGCCGAAAAAACCCTTGACAAAATCCAACACCTCTTCATGATAAAGGTCTTGGAGAAATCAGAGATAACAGGAACATACCTCAACATAATAAAAGCGATATACAGCAAGCCGACAGCCAACATCAAATTAAATGGAGAGAAACTCAATGCAATTCCTCTAAAATTGGGGACACGACAAGGCTGTCCTCTCTCTCCATACCTTTTCAATATTGTCCTTCAAGTTCTAGCTAGAGCAATAAGATAACAAAAGGAGATCAAGGGAATACAAACTGGGAAGGAAGAATTCAAACTCTCACTATTTGCAGATGATATGATAGGATCCATAAGTGACCCGAAAAACTCTACCAGGGAACTCCTACAGCTGATAAACACCTTCAACAACGTGGCAGGATACAAGATTAACTCAAAAAATCTGTAGCCCTACTATATACTGTTGGCACATTGGTGGAGAAAAAAAATCAGAGAAACATCACCCTGTACAATTGCCACAAACAACATAAAATACCTTAGGGTAATGCTAACCAAACAAGGGAAAGACCTGTATCATAAGAATTTTGAGTCTCTAAAGAAAGAAATTAAGGAAGATACCAGAAAATGGAAAGATCTCCCATCTCTTGGATAGTTAGGATCAACATAGTAAAAATGGCAATCTTGCCAAAAGCAATCTACAGTTTCAATGCAATCCCCATCAAAATCCCAAAACAATTCTTCACAGACGTTGAAAGAAAAATTCTCAACTTTATATAGAGAAACAAAAGACCAAGGATAGCCAAAACAACCCTGTACAATAGAGGATCTTCTGGAGGCATCACCATCCCTAACTTTAAGCTCTATTACAGAGCTATAGTCCTGAAAACAGCTTGGTATTGGCACAAAAATAGACAGGTAGACCAGTGAAATAGAGTTGAAAACCCTGATATTAACCCACACACCTACGAACACCTGATTTTTGACAAATAATCCAAATTTATACGATGGAACAAAGAGAACATGTTCAACAAATGGTGCTGGCATAACTGGATACAAACATGTAGAAGACTACAGATAGATCCAAGCCTATCGCCATGCACAAAACTTAAGTCAAAATGGATCCAAGACCTCAACATAAACACAGCCACACTGAACCTACTAGAAGATAAAGTGGGAAATACCCTTGAATTAATCGGTACAGGAGGCCACTTCCTGAACATTACACCAGTAGCACAGACACTGAGATCAACAATTGATAAATGGGACCTCCTGAAACTGAGAAGCTTCTGTAAGGCAAAGGACACAGTCAGCAGAACAAATGACAGCCCACAGACTGGGAAAAGATATTCACCAACCCCACATCTGACAGAGGGCAGATTTCCAAAATATACAGAGAACTCAAGAAGCTAGTCTCCAAAACACCAAACAATCCAATTAAAAAGTGGGGTACAGAACTAGATAGACAATTCTCAATAGAGGAATCTAAACTGGCTGAAAGACACATAAGAAAGTGTTCAACATCCTTAGCCATCAAGGAAATACAAATCAAAACAACTCTGAAATATCATCTTAATCCTGTCAGAATGGCCAAAAACACCAATGACAGTTTATGCTGGAGAGGATGTGGAGAAAGGGGAACACTTCTCCACTGCTGGTGGGAGTGCCAACTTGTACAGCCACTTAGGAAATCAGTATGGTGACTCCTCAAGAAAATGGGAATCAGTCTACCACAATATCCAGCAATTCCACTCTAAGGCATATACCCAAAAGAAGCACATTCATATAACAAAGATATCTGTTCAACCATGTTCATAGCAGCACTATTTGTAATAGCCAGAAACTGGAAGCAGCCTAGATGCCCTTCAACTGAAGAATGGATAGAGAAAATGTGGTACATTTACACAATGGAGTACTACTCAGCAGGGGAAAAAAAACAATGGAATCTTGAAATTTGCAGGAAAATGGATGGAACTAGAATAAACCATTCTTGGTGAGGTAACCCAATCACAAAAAGACAAACATGGTATGTACTCACTCATATGTGGATTTTAGACATAGAGTAAAGTGTTACCAGCCTACAATCCACACTGCCAGAGGAACTAGTAAACAAGGAGGACCCTAAGAGAGACATGCATGGTCCCCTGGAAAAGGGGAAAGTGTCAAGATCACCTGAGCAAATTGAGAGCACAGGAAGAAGGGGGAGGGAGCTAGGAGAATGAGAAGGGGAGAAGAGGAGGGATGCAGAGGACATGAGGGAGCAGAAATGTTGAGTCAGGGGAAGAATAGAAGGAAACAAACAAGAAAGGAGATACCATAATAGAGGGAGACATTTTAGGTTTACAGAGAAATCAGGCACTAAGGAAATGTCTGGAGATCTACAAAGATGACACCAGCTAACAATCTAAGCAACAGAGGAGAGGCTACCTTAAATGCCTCCCCTGATAATGAGATTGATGACTGACTTATATGCCACCTGATAGCCCTCTTCCAGCAGCTGGTGGAAGTAGAAGCTGACACCCACAACTTATCACTGAACTGAACTGGAATCCGGACGCATAGAAGGACAAGTGAAGAGCAAAGGGGTCCAGACCAGGCTGGTGAAACCCACAGAAACAGCTGACCTGAACATCAGAGAACTCTTGGTCCCCAGACTGATAGCTGAGATACTAGCATGAGACTGATCCAGACCCCAGGAACATGGATTTCATTGAGGAAACCTCGGAAATCTACAGGACCTCCTGTAGTAGTTCAGCACTTATCCCTAGCATAGGTGTGGACTTTGGGAGCCCATTCCATATAGAGGAATACTCCCTGAGCCAAGACACACAGGGGTTGGCCTAAGCGCTATCCCAAAGGATATGTCTCTGATGACACCCTATGGAAGGCCTCAACATCCAGGGGGAGCAGAAAGGACATGTGATAGGTAGGGTTTTAGTTAGGAGGTGGGGTGGTAGGGGAGGAGGGGAGGGAGAAGGGAACTGGGATTGTCATGTAAAACAATCTTGTTTCTAATTCAAATTTTAAAAAATCTGAAAAAAAAAAAAAGCAGGAATAGTGATTCCTGAAGAGGTGAGAATACAACAGTGGTTTCCTTAGGCCTCCTGATACTAGTGTTTGTGTGGTTTACCCGTCTCCTAAGAAGAGTCCAGAGCCTGGGTCCTGCCACAGCCTCTTCCTGGTTGGGAAGTTTCTCTGCTGACTCTGTCTGAAGAGTCACATATATGCCCCTCTCCTCCCTACCAAAGAAACCCTTCGTCTTTCCACTTTAAGAAAAACTATGTGAGCTTTGTTTTCAAGGAGCAGTCTGCCTGGCAAAAAAAAAACAAAACAAAAAAAACCCGAGGCTAAAGTACACTGAGGCTTGAACATGTGCCCAATCTAGGAAAGAGGACAAAATGCAATAATATATAGACACGTCTCTTCAGAAGCTCTTGAAGCATCTTTCCTTCCCATTTTTACATGATTAATGATAGCAGCCCAGGAACTTCTTTCATTGCTGTTACTCCACAGTCTTGGCATCTGGCATCATGCTGCACACATAGAATGCACTGAATACCCAGGACAAACATCTTAAGGAGAAAGAAAGGGATCATTACAGAGAGGACCTAATAACATTCATAAGTTGATGGGAAAACTCCATGGATCCAACAAAGGTTTAGTCGATTAGAAAGTTAGGGAGGTCATATTGAGAACTGTGAGATTCCCCTCCCCCATTTCTGACCTCATGAAGAAGACAGTTACAGAAGAGCCCCCTCTTCCAGGTCACAAGAGGCTGTGAGGTTGGAGAGTGAATATTCAGTCCTTCTCTTGGCTTCACACGGTGTCTTCAGGGCAATGAATCAGTTCCTGGTCAGCTAGTGTGTGTGCTCATGACGAGCAAGCAGATAACGGGTCTTAGATGTCCATACCAGGAGGAGTCCTGGCACAGAGTCCCATACAGCACTCTGGATTCGGCACCGAGTGCATTAATGACACACAACATTAGGTTGTCTCTAGATGTGAAGAAGAGGAAATCAAATATATATATTTGATGGCCAGAGAGAGTGAAGCATATGAACAGTAACATTCACTCATTTCCCCACACATTTCATAGTGTCCTTGAAAATAAACAAGGCTGTAAATTAGTTCAAATAGGCACGGCACAAGTGAGGTTTGTTCCAGGTAGAGACAAAGGCAAGGTGGTTGTTTCTCACATTGGCAAGTCTGAGGAGGGAGATCGACTATCCTGGTGATAGAGCAATCAGGTGGCCAGCAATGGCATGGTCCACTATAGAAAGCAGAATGCCC
The DNA here is from genome assembly GCF_003668045.3 of Cricetulus griseus. Classification (NCBI taxonomy): domain Eukaryota; kingdom Metazoa; phylum Chordata; class Mammalia; order Rodentia; family Cricetidae; genus Cricetulus; species Cricetulus griseus. The sequence continues at coordinate 226,101,515 of NW_023276806.1, forward strand.
TGCTGGTCAGTGACAGACAAGTACTATGAATAACAAATGAGCCTTGTTGTTTCAGGATAGTGTGGTTGCATATTTTCCCTATCATGAGTATGGAGGTTGCTTCCAAAGTTGTTTTCTAAACTGTCAGCTTCCAAGAACAGTTAAGAATCTTGACTCTCCAGCTTCCTTTAAGGGTGTGGGTCCTGGTAGGTCTACCAAGCTTCAGTGGATAGCCCCCACACCCATGAGTGTATGGGCACCACAAATTGGACTTGGGCTATTCCACAAAAACGCTTGAAATTAGAAGGGGGTAAGCAATGGGTGTAGATCTGGAACTAGTTATGGAAGATTAAGTATGCTTGTATGAAATTCTCAAATAATTAACAATAATACTTTTTAAGAATGAATCTCAGCTCTATAATGCTGAGTGTTCATGTTCTAGACTTGGGGGATAGCTAAGACATGAGTCCCTAAGGCTTCAGTCAACCAGAAGAATGCTGATTCTAACACTTGGAGAAAATTGAAACTGGGTGGATATTTCAACTCTAAAGTTCTTGCAAGGAATAACTTTACTTGCATTTAACTATGATGGAGATAAGTCACAGAAATCCATTATCTATGAGAGAGAGAAAAATCTCACTATAACCATGACTTACTCTAAGAATGAGAGAATCTCCAAGGCAACTTGTACCTGCCCTGCATTTTCTCTGATTATTACAATGTAGAACATCGAGTAGACCACAGTACCTATTCTACCAGTGTTGTACTTACTTTTTGGTACTTACGAGCCCCAATATCTCCCAAATAATCTAGCCAACCCTGTCTTCAGAAATAAAAGTTATACATTGATGAGAAAGAAGGTACTCAACTGTGAAGCAAACATTTGCCATTGACTTGTTAGTGTGAGAAGTATGGTGAGCAAGACAGAGGTTATTGCACTCTGGCTACAGTTAGAAGTCACACTAAGGCAATTCCTGTAGCCAATAACAAACACTGAGGGAAAAAAAAAAAACATTGATAGAAATAATGAATTGACTCTTGAGGAACAAGAATTTTCCCAGATGGCGAATACATTGAGAAACAACATTCCTATGTAGGGAGAAGACATCCAATACAGTGAGATTTAAAAAGAAGAGAGATGATCATATTTAGTGAACTTCTGATTAGAGTTACAAATGTGGGGAATGTAAGAGACTGGAGATACGGCTCAGTGGTTAGACAATGGCTGCTCTTTCAGAGGATCCAGGTTCCATTTCCAGCACTCACATAGTGGCTCATAAAATTCCAGTGCCCGGGGATCTTTCTAGCCTCTGTGGGCATCATGCATGTTCACAGCCCACATACATACATGTAGACAAAACACCCATGTACATATAATAATTTAAAAAAATTTTAAGTGGTGATATGAGATTGAGGTCACGTGTCTTGTCAGTTATGCTTGTAAAGAATTAACTTTGCCAATATAAGGAGTATAACTCTTTATCCTTTAGACAGAGGAAAGGTAACTGAAATTTATAGAGTAGTCTTCCAGCCTATCTTTAGGGAAAATGATATCAGAAGTCCCCCATTATCTTAAACATTTATTTGAAAAAGGTCAAATGATGACTTTTCGCCATTAGGCCATAGTCATTACAAGACGATCATCCCCAAGAAGGGGAAAATGAAGAAATTTACAGATTCTAGGGTGGAGGTTGATATTGCTGAATTTGGATGCATAGAATTTAGAATTCAAGGAGATTTAGTATCTAGGATTCATGGTACAGTGCTGAAAAGGAATGTTTATACACAGAGAGAGAACTGATGGCTAGGAGGATGCAGGGAGATGCAGAGAGCATGCCCACAAATTCTCAACTGGGCAGGTCATCTCAGGCCTTCATTGTACCTGGAATTTATGGAAAAGAAAAGATAAGTTGGCAAGTGATGGGTCACCTGAAGCCAACAATAGTTTGGATTCCTACAGACCAGAAAAGTGTACTGTGTCATATATGAACAGCACATAGACTATTCATCAGGGTATCTCCATAATAGGTATAAAAATAAATTACCTAATACTTGAAGCAACTTTGGCTTTACCAAATGAAATTTAAAGCTTAGCCTCAGCACAATGAAAGTATTGTCCAGTAACAAAATCTCAAGTCACACACACACACACACACACACACTACTATATTGAACAAAGTAGAATTCGTGATGTCTCGCATCTCATCAAGTAATTCCAGGAAAACAAAGAAGCAAAGAACTTTGATTCACAATTAAGACGAAAATATATTGACTGATAGAGAAGATGGTACACAAACTTCTACAGATTAAAAACAATGAATGACATTACAAATAACTAAAGTGCAGATGCTGAAGATTAGAACACTTAAAACTCACACAGAAACTCTCCAAAATGAAACAGAGATTAAAGGCCTGAAAAATCATACATGAAGCATCAATTCGACAATTCAGAAAGGTTTTAAAAGTACAATGGGGCTCCTTGAAGAAGAGGAAGATTGGAAGGAAGAACAGCTGGCAAGATCTCCCGATTTGATGAGAACTATAAGGTTACAAAGTCAAGGTATTAATAAACTCCAGGAGGTGAATAACAGGGGCCGCAATAAGACACAGTGTAATTAAACGGCTTCAAACTAGTAAAAAGAGAAAAAATATCTGAAAACAGGCTACAGACAAAAACTACCAGGACAGGCCAACACACCTAAACTAGCAGGTTTTTGATAGATGACAGGAGACTGGCATTTTGCAAGAAGCCAAGGAATCAAGTGTCTACTAATTTACAGCTATGCCGACAGAGCAGGGCTGGATGAATCTACCACTGTACTTTCACTGACACTCAGAAATTTTTTCCTTTTGTGTGGAAAATTGTGTTTTCTGGAAATCTGGGTCCACCTCCAGGGCTGTGGAGCACTGAACATTCTGAACATGTGAAGAGAAAAATATAACACTGATAATTCACAGTCTGAGAATATTCTATAAGATAATTGGCTGTTGAAAGCCAGACTAATAACAACGTGCTGTGGAGATTGGTACAGATGCAAAAAGAAAGTGTCTTCCAGCAACAGCTCGGAGGACGAGGTCTGTGGGGCACATAGGTCTGCCTGGTGTGACATATACACCACTGGAGGCTCTTCGGTTCCTCGAAGGTGGATTGTGAGAAGTTAAGTAAACGCCCTGTAAATCCTAACAAGGTATACTTAATAAAGCAGAAAATCCAATTTCAATTACTCCAAAGACACCATAAAAGGAGGATTACTGAATACCTCTATCCTGTCTCTCAACTAAGAAGCCCATATTCCCATTCAAGCATGAATCCATTCAGCAAATAGATAACACTCTGAGCCAAATGCTGTGACAGATGTGTGACACTCGGATACATGTGTTGGTGGAACGAAGCAGTCATTTTTAGGGAAATGAAACTTAAACTAGTATTCAATAGATAGATAAACGTATAAGAACATCTTGGGAAGTGTTATGCTAATAACAAAGAGAAAATGTTAGCAGTTGTTATTGCCTAGATAACACAGCCAAAGGAGTCCTTCCTGCAGGGTAATAGTTGAAGTAAGACTTGAGCACGAACAAGCACAAACAGCTTTTCAGCACAGAAAGGTAGTGTGTGAAGACCTCAAGACAAAAGTCTTTGGTGATTTGAATACTTGAACATTAGCAAACAGAGATAGAGTGGCAGGTCTAAACTGCAGGAGGTCAGATAGCACAGCAGGGGAAAGTTCCTGTCTTTCCCTTAGCACAATGGGGACTAATTAAATGATATACAGATGGGAGTGACAGACTCAACCTAATTCAGAGCTCATGATTCTCTCTCCCACTGCGGTGAAGAATGGATTGTGGTGGCAAGGAAGGAGAATGAGAAATTAGACCATTCTCACAGTGTGTTGTTCATACAGTGTGGGGAAGAGAGAATCAAGAGGGACTCAGCTGGTTGGGTGGTGTAAAGGAGAGGGGAGTTGCAGATTTGGAGTGGGGAGTCAAAGTTTGAGAAGCCTGAAAGGGAGAACTATCTTTGTTTAACAAAGCAACAGAGAAGGTAAAGAATTAGCTAGGAAACTTGGCTCAAACCTGTCATTAGGAAGACATTGCCATGAGTTAGAGTTCAAGACCAGCCTAGGCTACAGAGTGAAACCCTATCTCAAAAGTCCAAAAATAAGCTTGCAGTCAGTCCTCTAGTTATTGTCCAGGCCATTGTCCTCTTGAAGAAATATCCCTAATAAACTCAACTAAACAAACAAATAAGCAAATCCCTCCAGGACTTAGGGTAATAAATATGTGTAGAAGTTCAGATTAGAAATTTGCTGTCTCATGGGTTTTCATCCAGGCATTTATGAGGCGAGGCAGTGAAATCATGACTTCAAGGCCAACCTGGAATGTGGCACAAGACCTTGTTTTAAAAATAAAATGAAAACTCAAATAAACAAAGCAGAAATATGCATTTCATATTCGTTTGCTTTCACATATGGCTTCATCTCTCCTGCATGTTCTCTTTTCCCACCGCAAGGCCTGCTCTGGATGACAAACTCCAGAGTGTGCAGGCAAAACCCCACCCACTTGCACTAAGTCAATAACAGTTGCAGCAGCACAGCTGGAAAGACAGACAACTAGAAGCCTTTTGCAAAATGAAGACCCGGCCTAGCAGCCTATCCTGTTCTATTATTTCCTACCAACAAACTGAAGGACTGGTTTGGCAGGCTGAATGATTTCCCAGGTAATCAATCTAGTCTGCCATTGTTTAACTTCCCTGCCTCACCAAATGCAAGCCTCTCATTTCATCATCATTCCCCATTGCAAAGGAAGTTACTCCCAACTTTTAACCCACATTAATGATCTTGTTCTTGATCAATACCAAGCAAAGTATACATTTAAAGACATAGTCTGGGCGCTGTCAATTGGAAATGTCTAGAAGAATTAGCAAAATACTAGTAGGCTAAAAGTTTGTCACTGAAAAAGGCCAAAGGAGCCTATTAACTATGACATGACCGTACCTTTATTTTCTCTCCCCAGTCCTGGAGGATACCTGGGCCACAGGGGACCAGAAAGACATCAAACTTAGCAGTGTAGTACTCAGGTCTAGAGAATAGCAGCAGAACCGGGGGCAGGGGGAGGGGGGTTCCTCTAGGGAGAGGGCTGTGTGTGCCTAGACATTGAGGTCTCACAAAGCATGCCCTACTGGGAACAACTAACCCTAGCATGGAGAAAGTCTCTGCAGCCACCAGCAGAGATGACAGCCCCAGTATGCCAAAGGAGGAACAAGGACTAGCTCAGGGCACTTCTTGTTCCTCCATGGATGTCCCACTAACTGCAGGACACTTGGCCACAGTTCCATGACCCCTCCTTGCAGGTGCATTGTGGCTCTACACCCACCAGCCAGGCAGGCCATTCTGACAAATGAACAAACTTCTAATGGGCTTGAGAACAAGAAACGGGGGGATTGAGATCAATAACCACTGGGAGACTGTGGGTGGGAAGCCCACAAGGAAAAAACAACAACAACAACAACAAAAGCTTTATTTGTAAATTTGTTCGATTCCTAGCACCCACATGGGCCTCAGACATGCATGCAGACAAAATGCAGATATCTACTAAATAAATGGATAATTAAATACTTTTAAAGTAGATACATTTTAAAATATAGACATGAAGTTAAAACATTTTTCTTTCTAATATTTGCAGAGCAGTTGCATTTTCATGTGGCCTTTCTAAAGTCTGAGGACTCTGCAATGATAAATTACTATGCTTTTCATCCTGTCTTCCCAAAGAGAACCACCTGAAATTACACAGAGAGGGTAATTACTATTGTGACGAATACTGAAAGCCACCACAAAGCAAAGAGGGAGAAAGGAAGTATACCAACTTGTTAATGACTAGTACTGTTGTTTCAACAGAAATAATATATTTTCCATGTCAGATTGTTACATATTTTCCAAATAAATTCCCACTGTAAGGCACATTCTTTGTTTTGCTTTGAAAGGGAATGAAATGTAAACATCTCTGATTGGCCGTCTACAACCCTGTTAAGGGAATTAATAGAATTTAAATCTCCATTTAGAAATGATTGTCCATAGGACCAGTGAGATGGCTAAGCCAGGAAAGGTGTGAGCCTGGCAATAGCAGTTTGTTCCTCTAACCCTTTTCACAGTGTGAGGACACAATTAACTCCATACCATCATCCTTCTACCTCCACACAGCACACAGCATGCAAGTTACAAAAAGTAACAAATAAGGCCAGCCAGATGGCTCAGTTGGAAGAAGCACTTGTCACAATAACTGATGGCTTGAATTCAATCCCTGGGACCTACATGGTAGAAGGTTAGGGCCAGCTGCCTTCTGCTGGTTGTCCTCTGACATATTCAATGAGTGAGCTGTGGCACTCCATACCTATACAAGAATGAACACACATACACAGAGAAAGAGAGAGAAAAGTGGGGGGGGGGTGAAAAAGCAAATCTTTAAAAAATTAGTAATAACAGATTACTTTAAAATTGTTAACAAATTTAGCAATATTGCTGCCTATAAACTACAGTATTTAATTTTATTTTATGGATTAAACTGACATAAGCCTAAAATGTCTGAATTTATGACCAGAAGTGAGGATTGCTTTTTTTTCCTGCTTTTTATTTGCAGATGGTTATTCTCACATGTGGTTGTCAGAAACAATACAGAGATTCCATTCACCCTTTGCCCAGCTTCCATAGTCATATCTCACCCAACTCCAGTGAAATATCACGAGAAACCCACAGAACTTACTTAGGTTTCACCAGTTTGTTCTGCGTTCAAGTGTGAATTTAGTTCTATGAGATTTTATTCCTTTTATAGACCTATGGAACTTCCATGCCAGTTAAAAGTCATCACTGTGGGACCTTTTGATAGCCATGGCCATCTTTCCTGTCCTACAGCCTAAATCCTGGCATTGATGTCAAAAGATGACTCCCACATCTTCTGATCCAATAAACAGTGATTATTCTGCCATTTGCAAATCAGTCTACCAAGCACAGTGACTGATAGTCAGGTACACAGTATGACCTGTCACTGAGGAGTTCAGGAGGGAACTTGACTGACTGGGTTCCAATCTTTATTGGCCACTGTGACTTTGGGAAAGTAAGATCATCACAACACAAGTTGTTCTTTAATAACATAGTGCTAATAATAGAACTATAAAAAATATGGGAGTGAGTGAGTTGATTTGTTTTTTTTAAGCAAGTGGAAATATCTGACATAAAACAAGTAGATAGATGCTGATCATCTAGGAGCTCAATCGTTCGGAGGATGGGCAAAATTCTAATTAGGTCAGCCTGTGTTAAATAATGTTTTGTAAATATAAACACAGAATAATATTCAAGGACAGTACAAAGAAGGAGCAGTAAACTCTAGCTGAGTCACACTCACAGAAAACAGAGTATTTGTGCTGGGCTTTTGAAGTCTGAGTAAGACTCTGACTGAAATAGAAGGGAAGAAAAGATGTTCCAGGCTGATAACCGGCTTTTCTGTGCCCCAAGGCGTGAGAGGGCATAGGCCATTCTGAAGACTGAAAGGCTCCTGGGAAACTGGAGGAACAGAGGGAGCCCAGCCTGACTGAAGGTTGGAATAAGGCTTTGGAGATGACTTGCAGACTGCACTGTGATTGGCACCCCAGCTTTGCAATTCTGGAGAAACCTAGAAAAGAACAGAAACGGGAAGGTGCCTCCCAAATGGGCCCGTGGCAATAGAGTCAGATGTAAAAGAATTTCCTAAATTAAAAATCCCAGACAGTGAAGGTCAGTTACACACAAGAGCAGCTGCATGTCACACACAGTCCTTCCTCTTATCAAAAACATCCATTCTGGAGCTTTCTAAGCAAAAGAATGAAGACTTGCTGTGTGGTTTCCCACACCTGGATCTGATCTGGCCCTGCCGGGGCAGGTCCCACATCAACCCAGGTGTTCTCAATCCCTGTCACCAGCTGCTCGAACCATCCTGTGCTGGCTCTCCAAAGGAAGCTGCTGCCTGGAGACTGGGTGCTTTCTCCTTTCTCTCCCCATCACTGGCAATGTCTGCTTTGGGTCACCTGGCTATTTGCCGTGGTGATCTCTATCCCTGGGCCTGCCTCAGCCTTCCTCGGTTTTCGTGCTTCACTCCAGAGTCTTTTTTGTCTGGGGCCCTGGCCAACTATGTTTGCTGAGACTCCAGTCTTTCTATCCTAGGTCTGTGGAGGTCTCCAGCTGTCTGTCTTTCACAACTTCCTCCTGCTTCTCTGGTCTCCGGTCTCCCAGTGACCTTGGGTGTGGCACAAAGAACAACAGCTGCTTTGAAAACTATGTTCTGCCATTAATCATTTGTGGTTCTCATTAGATAAGAAGAAAGGGGAAGGGCGAAGAGGCCTTATTTCACTTGCTCTCCCCAGCTGTATGGTTAGCTCTACACAGACTGGGGGAGGTGGGAGACGATATTCTTAGTAAGAGCAGAAACACCTCATTTGCTCTTTCATGGTTATATTCATGTGAAAAAGAAAAAGACACTGTAACAAAAGGCCTTTGCTTGGTGGATGGTAGTAATGATTTATGATTTGGCTTTGGAAACTAAGAAACCAAATAATAAAAAGTTGCCTTCCCTCCAAAAGGAGTTGAGTATATCAAAAGTCAGAAATTATGAGGAGGACATGCATCCAAGCAAGACTTGAAAATAAACACCCTCAAGAACCACTAAAACAACCCCTTGCCGTCTCCCTGGCAACAGAGATGTCTTCTTCTCTAGAATGGATGCTAACTGCCATGACATAATCCTGTCACTTCAAGTTATTCCAGCAGACATAGGACTTATCGGTACATATTGTCAATGCCATATATTTCTGACAGAGAAATCCTACACAAAATCCACTTGTAGCCATCAAGGACAAGCCATTCTTCACATAAATAAAGAAAACATTGAATTGTGTCATTTAGAGGGAAAGAAGGCACAATATGCCCAGATGGCCAAGAGCCAGAGAAAAGCAAAAAAAGACAAAACTTTTCTAGTTTTATATTCCAACCCCAACAAATCCAATTATGTGTTTGGGAAAATAAACCGTTTTTTTTTTTTTTTTAATCTCCCAAGTCCCTCCCTATCCAAAACTTTTCACATAATTAGACCTTATATCACTCACAGCCAGGCATACAGTGACAGTGTCTTCCTTACCTTCACCTTGGTAGGGGCAGCCTGTGAGGAAAAGATGAAAAACAGGAGCAAGGGTTCAGAAGAGTGACTTTTTTTTTTTTTTTTTTTAATGTGATGGGAAAATCTATTTAGGAAATTGTATCCTGCTTCTCACTGCAAGGAGATGCCCTGGGATAAGAAAAGGGGGGCATTTCCTTTCCCTTCTGGGCCACCATCCCCTGCAGCCTCCCCATCTATGCCTGAAACGTGTTTTTGTTTTGCTCTGCAGGGCTGAGAAACAACCCCACAGCCTTGAACATGCTAAACACCTCACCACTGAGCTGTACTCAAAGCCCTTTCCAGGAAAGATTTTAATTGACTCTACTTTTCAAAAGTCTAAGAGCCTCTCAAATTATGAAGCGTAGTAAATCTCCCAAGAGTCTTGTTAAAGTACGTGTTTGGGGTCCCACCTTGGACATAGTAGTAAATAAGATTTCAGGGATTGGACAGGAAGCACATTTTAAACAAATTCCTTAAGAAATCCTGGGTTGTGACTGGATTTCAGCAGAATTTTAAAAGCATCAGATCTAAATAGTCCGGACACCAGGGTGTGGGGGGGGGGCACAGAGGGTCCTTATCTCAAGACGGAGGGCTTTCTTTGCTAACTGGATTTTTAGGCAGGCCCTAACATGGTAAGTCACACAGTTCACAGTACAGTCAGCACTTCTGAGAAGTGCTTCCTGGTCCCAAGGAGACTCTAGTTCCCTAGTATGCCACCTACTCAGTGGTATTGTAGTATTGTCACGACCCATTCCACTAACCTAATGTTTCAATTTGTGTCTTCCAATAGGCTTCTGTGGGCAAAGCAGTCATTTTCCCCCAAAGCCCCTGGCATGCAGTCAATGTCCTTTAAATGTGTACTCAAGCAAACCACAGTGTTCCAGGTCATTACCAAATAATCTCGGATTTTCCTGTAGAGAACCCCTTCAATGCTCCCATTCCTTGCTTGCTTGACTTACAATGCGGCAAATTTTCTAGCACAGAAACTGTGGGTTGTGTCTAAAATTCTCCTGTAACAGGGTGTCAGTCTTATGGGGGCATGGGAATGAATAGCAAAGGCTTAAATTTGTGATTATATTGCTATGAAGCTATTAGTTAACATTTTAATCTTCTTAATTCTCCTCTCTCTCTCTCTCTCTCTCTCTCTCTCTCTCTCTCTCTCTCTCTGTGTGTGTGTGTGTGTGTGTGTGTGTGTGTGTGTGTGTGTGTGTGTGTACTCATGTGCGCCACCCAGGACTTAAGGAGATCAGAGGACAACTCTCAGGAGTTGGTTCTCTCTGTCCAGCTTTCACTGGGGACTGAACTCAGGTTAGCAAGTTTGTGAAACAAGTGCTTTTTACCCACTGAACCATCTGACTGGCCCTTAGTTAATTCACATTTTTATGTTTCAGAAGGAACTAAGAATCCCACAGCCTCTCAGAGTCCACGGGTGTGTAGAGGAAGCTTCTCGAAGACCATTTTAAACCACAGGGAAATGTCCGGCTAGCTGATTGTTTAATATGGCAGGAAATCACCTGGTGTCCAGAAGCTCTGAAATGCTAAAACCAAAGCACCTGCGCTCTTACTCCCCCAGCTCCCAGCAGCTGGTTCGATCTGGCCAGCTCTTACATTTTCATTTTTTCCCCTAAGAGAAATAAACATTCCATGAATCAGTAGTCTCTCTCTCTCTCTCTCTCTCTCTCTCTCTCTCTCTCTCTCTCTCTCTCTCTCTCTCTCTCTCTCTCTCTCTCTCTCTCTCTCTCTCTTCCTCTCTTAGATTAGAAAACTGATATTAAATGAGTAAGCCTAACAAGAAAACCTGAACTAACTTGAACCTGGTCTATACTCGCAAAGTTGTGCGAGGATTGGGGTGTCCAAGTGGTGTAATCTCCTCCAGGCCTGGGGTGCGTTCAGCTCGGTTCCTGCCATTTGCCTCTGGAACTGTATGTTAAGGATCGTAGTCAGCTCTGTTCGGATTTTGGAACACAAAAACATCCTTGAAGCCGGCAGGAGATAGATAGGGCAGCCTCATATTCGGGGACTCTCTTCGTGAGTGCTTGCAGAAGTCTCCTTACAAGAGGTAACCACCATCATGTCCACTCTCTGTGTGCCGAGCCCTGGACACCCCAGCAGGTCTGCAATCCTGCTGCTGCTCTGTTCCTGCCCCAACTCTAGGGAGGTCACCCTCATCTGGTGCCCATGGGGCTGCATAGAGGAAGCTGCAGGATGGCTCTCCCAGCCCCCCACCCCAGGTGTGCTGTGCCTCGCCCTGGGGGTGGGGTTGGGGGCACCGGCTCCTGCTGTGCACGCCCTGGCCTGGGCAAACTCCACACACCTGGCCACTCCACGGACTTCATTAAGGTGAGCCTGTGGTCAGAGCGCGGGCCGAAGAGTGGGAGTCTGGGCCATGGAACCCACGGAGACGCTCGGCTGGAAAACCAGGGGTGAGCACGCATCGGGGGTGATCTTGGTGAGGGCTTGCTGAGCCCATGAGGCCTGCTGGCCACTCTGCCAGCCTTAGGAGGCTGCTTAGGTCTGTGGGTGGTAGTGAGGAAGGGAGGCGACCTCACCACTTCCTTCTGTGTAGACATGGTCCCAGACGATGTGCTAGGGATACAGCTGGCTTTAAGGCTCTGACACTGCTCTAAACTAGGTCCTGAGACTTTTGGCCTTCTTTCTCAGTACACCGCGTTAGTCCAACAAGATCCAAGTTTGTTGAGCGTCCACTCTGTACCGTGTTTATTACTGGTCAGGAGACTAAACCATTCTAAAGATTATTTGTCCCAGTGGTCCTTGGTCCACCCTTCTCCCTTCACCCCCTGGCTGCCCCCACCACGCCCCCCAAACTCTCTGAAGTGGTTCCATGGTGTATTTAGAACCAGCTGGAAAAGGCTTCTGAGCCAGGACTTGCACCCCTGGCTTTATATATTGTTAGAAAGTTATTTGTCAGAGCCAACATCAAAGGCTTTAGTTAGCATTCATTTACACATTTTCTGGTTTCATGGGAAAGGACAGCAACTCCCTGAAGGGAATTTTCTTTTGTTATGAATATGTGGAGAAAATAAGGGAAAGTGTTTGGGATCCTGGCAACAGTTTGAGGTGGTGGCTGAAGGCAGCCTCTGCCCCTGTACCCCATCACTGTGTGATCTTGGGTGAATTATTCCACTAGCTTATCCCTATTTCTTCACGGGGAGCGGGGCAGGGGGTTGGGGGTAAGGGGAGTTGGGGGTGGGGGGGTTGGTTTGCCTGCTTCATGGGGATCCAATAGGTGCTGTGCTCACGTTAGCACCCATGGCAAGCCCCGTCTGTACCAGGGGCTCAGAGCTGTGGCGGGTGAGTTTTACGACTTGCAATGGGGGTTTTCCTTCTGGATGGGTGCTTTCCCTCACCTGTAGAAGACTTGGACTGGATGGAAAGAAGTCAGGGGGTGGGGATAGGGGTGGAGGAGTAGTGGGCGGAGGGGGGAGTGGCCAGAGCACAGAGATTGAGGAGTGGGGAAGAGAATAGGAAAGAAAAAGGCATCTTTTCTCTGATTCCCTCTGAAGGCCTTATGCCAGTGCTGTGGAGACCCAGGGAACCTGAGTGTGTGTGATTGTGTGTGTGTGTGTGTGTGTGTGTGATTGTGTGTGTGTGTGTGTGTGTGATTGTGTGTGTGTGTGTGTGTGTGATTGTGTGTGTGTGTGTGTGTGTGCGCTCGCGCGCGCGAGCGCGCGCACGTGCGTGTGTCTCAGGGAAGAGGGGGCTAGCCTGAGGAAAGCCAGAATGCGCCTGTTTTGCTCTTCCTACTCGCCCCTCCCCCAACAGTTTTTTATTAAAAACATCATACCTGGTGCCTGTCGCCTGAACTTGCACCCTGATGTCTGGGGGAAAAAATGAAAAAAATATGTTCCCAGTTTTCATTCCTCAGTGTTTGTAATGGGTGTTTACAATTTCCAAAGCAGTTGGAGTGGTTAATCCAGTGGTTCTCAACCTGTAGGTTGTAACCCCTTGTGTGTGTGTAGGGAGTGTGTGTGTGTGTGTGTGTGTGTGTGTGTGTAGGGTGTGTGTGTGTGTGTAGGGAGTGTGTGTGTAGGGAGTGTGTGTGTAGGGAGTGTGTGTGTGTGTGTGTGTAGGGAGTGTGTGTGTGTGTGTGTGTGTGTGTGTGTGTGTGTGTGTGTGTGTGTGTGTAGGGAGTGTGTGTGTGTGTGTGTGTAGGGAGTGTGTGTGTGTGTGTGTGTAGGGAGTGTGTGTGGTGTGTGTGTAGGGAGTGTGTGTGTGTGTGTGTGTAGGGAGTGTGTGTAGGGAGTGTGTGTGTGTGTGTAGGGAGTGTGTGTGTGTGTGTGTGTAGTGTGTGTGTGTGTGTGTGTGTAGGAGGAGTGTGTGTGTGTGTGTAGGGAGTGTGTAGTGGAGTGTGTGTGTGTGTGTGTGTGTGTGTGTGTGTGTGTGTGTGTGTGTAGGGAGTGTGTGTGTGTGTAGGGAGTGTGTGTGTGTGTGTGTGTAGGGAGTGTGTGTGTGTGTGTGTGTGTGTGTGTGTGTGGAGTGTGTGTGTGTGTGTGTGTAGGGAGTGTGTGTGTGTGTGTGTGTAGAGTGTGTGTGTGTTGTGTGTAGAGTGTGTGTGTGTGTGTGTGTAGAGTGTGTGTGTGTGTGTGTGTGGAGTGTGTGTGTGTAGGGAGTGTGTGTGTGTAGGGAGTGTGTGTGTGTAGGGAGTGTGTGTGTGTAGGGAGTGTGTGTGTGTAGGGAGTGTGTGTGGGGGGCTTGAGACCAATTGGAAAACACAGGTATTTATGTTATGATTCATACCAGTAGCAAAGAAAATAATTTTATAGCTGGGTGGTGGTGGCATACACCTTTAATCCCAGCACTCAGGAGGCAGAGGCAGGGTGGATCTCTGTGAGTTTGAGGACAGCCTGGTCTACAAAGCTACAGAGAAAACCTGACTCGAAAAATCTAAAAGGGGGGGGGGAGAAAAAGAATTTTATGGTTGGGTAGGTCACAACTGTATTAAATGGTACAGTGTTAGGAAGGTTGAGAACCTATCCAATCCATCCTCCTGAGTGTCCAGTTCGAAGGTGTGCCAGGCATTTGGGCCTCATTTGGAAGAGGGGACAAAAGCTTAGATTCTAACAGCAGGTCAGCTGCAGGGAAAAAGGGGCTCTACCATCTAGTGCCACTGGCTGCTGCTCTCCACAGGCCAGGAAGCTAGGGCCAAGCCCAGGACTGCTGGGATGGAGTCTGAGGGACCACTGAAGGATTCTACCCTACCTGCTAAAGATGACCAAGGCAAGCAGTCCTCGTTCCGCAGGGCTGGCTCAGAAAAGAGACCACTGTCAAAGACCTCTGGAGAGTTAATGGGTGCTGACACCTGCAGAGGGTGCCTTGACAAAGACCCAGCACCAGCTGCATGTAGTCCCCAGCCCGAGGAAGACCTTTCTTCTCTCCCAGAGAGAAAGGTAAAGAGAGCAAGGACATCCATTTCTGCAGTCCTTGGTAAGCACAGGAATCCTAACACCATGGGCTTGGTGTTGACGTCATCTTCAAGATGTCACTCAACATTGCCACACACTGACTGATGCTTTCTGAACCAGGCTTAGCCCCCAGTCTCCTCCACACATTGGCCAAGAGCAGTCAAGCAGAGGACCTGAAGGAGTCCCGAGAAGTGACCTGTCCATTTCAGAAAAAGACTCGAACCCTGTACCGCTCAGGTTAGTCCCAACAGGTGGAGGAAAATGAAAATCTGTAAGGTACAATTATTCACTTTATCCTGTATGTTTCTCTTTATCCATGGCAGTGCCAATACCTCTGACCCCCTGAAGGGAAGGCCATGAAGGCTGTCTTGTCTTCTTAGACCTGAATAAGAGAGTCAGAAACGCACGCATATATCACACTATGCACTAGAGGTGTGCTCTTGCTTTGGCACAAATGCTGGTACCTGCTATGGGTGTCTCTTTTTCCCCTGTCCTGCTGTGGTGTCTGGCCTCCGCTGTAAGTGTTGTCTTTCTGCAGACCAGTTGGAGGAGCTGGAACGGATATTCCAGGAAGACCACTATCCGGACAGTGACAAGCGTCGCGAGATTGCCCAGATGTTGGGGGTCACCTCCCAACGCATCATGGTAAAGGGGGATGGCTAATTGGTCAGGAAGGCGATGCAGGAGCTGCTGGCCAGAGCTATCTGGAAGGGGCCACATGCTCACTCTGCTGGGACAGTGACTGGAGTTAGTCTCAGATGCAGGGGTGTCCCAATTGTTCCACGGGCTGCAGCTTTAACCAATTAAAAGAGGAAGGAAGAAGCCACAGAGATCCTTTTTTATATTTCCAAGTAAAGCCAGGAAAGTGTCTTCCACAGTGACACCAAAACTTCGTCTATATCAGCATTCTCAAATGCAGGTGCCCTTTTCTGTCCACAGGTGTGGTTTCAGAACCGTCGGGCCAAGTGGCGAAAAGTGGAGAAGCTGAGCGAGAAGGGGAACAGGGATGGCCCTGCAGCCCCCAGTGCTGACGGCAGTCAACACAGGTGGGAAGGGCTCCCGGTCTTGGATTGTCCACACCAAGCAGGAAGTGGCGTCCACACAGGAGTGCTGGGGGCTTGAAGGAGAATGTGGAAGTGGGATGTGAGTGCTGGGGGTACTGACTATTTAGTCCTTCAGGGATTCGGGCTGGAGTCTAGGAGCTGCTGGTGCCTTTAAGTGACCCTGAACCTGAGTTCTAAACCCTGCAGCCATATAGAAGTTACAGTGTTCCTTCGCTCTGCCTCCAGGTCTGTGCCTGAGCTCCTACCTCCTACACCTGCAGATCTAGACCCTGGCCCTGTTCCTCCGGAGCACATTTTGGATGGCTTTCCAGGTGCACTACCACTTTCAAAAAGTTTGAGGGTGGGAGGTTGGGGTGGAAATTAAAGCTAAGAAAACCATTGGAACAGAAAGTTCTTGATCTATAGAGATAGCAGTGGGGACAGCTCTCCAGAGTTCATGCCAGATCCCTGGGTATTGCACCCACTGCCTGCCATTCAGCAGTGCCATGGTTGCCATCTTATTCCCACCTTCTTGTGCTGAGAGCCCCTCTTTGCCGTATTTTCCTAGAGTCCCACATGCTGCTGACTTCTGACCAGACTCTGGCCCCCTCTCAGCACAGTGAGGGTGTTCAGAGGGTAGCAGTGACCCCACCACTCTTCAGCCCCCCACCACTTCAAAGGACCAACCTTCCTCTTCCTATTGATCCTATCCAACCCCCCCAAGTGATGCCTCCACTGAGGGATGTTCCTGGAAGTAACAGTATACACAAGGACAGCCCCTGTGGGTCCTGGGGCACCAGGTAAGGGACCTAAACTCAGAGGCAACCTTGGGGACAGGGAAAAGGCTGAGTGGGTGGGAGAGTGGCCTGTGTGATGGGGAGTAAAAAGATGTGTGAGTTTGGGGTAGGAATGATCTAGTATTTCGTAGCAATAGAAGAGAAACATGGGGAAAGCAGTGAGCAGGTGTAGGGGTGGGGGGTTGGGGGTGAGGAGGGGGTGAGGCAGATGTGATGTCCAAGGTTCGATGCCCCAAGATGCACCAATGAGGTCACTGTTAAACCTCACTAAATACTCCTCTGTCCTCCATAGCATCACCTCATCATCCGCCTGCTCAACTTTGGAATACCTGGGGCCTCAGGATTACCCAGCAAGCAGCCAGTTGGGTTCATTCCCATTCTCCCAGGCCCCACAGACTCCCCTCTTCCCACCCTTTCAGTCCCAGTTTCCTTACCTGCCCCCCTTCCTGCTCCCCACCCCAAGCTTTCTGCCACCAGAAGACTCTCTCTTTTCCTTTCCTTTCGGCCTCAGTGGGGACTCGTCACAGGATTACTGCCCTGGGCTCTCACCAGGTCAGCACTGGCTACAGCCACATGTTGGAAATATGGGTGAGTTGAGGCTGGAAAGGAAGATCTCCCCTGCTATTTGAAGTCGAGAAAGACCCACTGCCCCCTTAATTGAAAGGGAGAATCAGGCAGGTCATGGGTGATGAGCAAACCTCCTGCTTGCTCCTGGCTTGCAGAAACTTCTGTTGACCTGTCATTGGAGCACTAGTTTCATATTGCTGAAGGATCTGGTGACCACTAAAAATAGCGAACACAGGGACCTGGTACAGAATTGGTAGCAGCCATTATGCTGAACTATCTAGACTTTTGAAACCCCAAAGTCCTCCATCTTACAAATGAAAGAGTTCTATAGGGGGAAATGAAACATGTCCAGGTGGTTCCATGCCTCCTTGGTGTCTATATGGGCCAGCACTTGGGCTTGACCCATGGTCTGCTAAATCACAGGACCCAGCGTCCAGGAGCCTGTCTGATCCTCGGGGAGAGGCTGGTATTTATGTTTCACTCAAGCTGCACTAGGGACCTAAGCCGTGGTCCTGAGGGAGAAGAAAGAGACTCGCAATTCAGTGGTGTTGGATGTTCTTAGTCCTTTCCAATAATTCCCATATTCTTTGACTCCACAGGTCCAGGGCCCTGGGGTGGCCATTGCTTGCCAGAACCTCCCTTCCTGGGTCCACAATACCCACACACTCTGGGACACCCCCTGGGGATAGAGGGCTACTTTCCAGACCTGCTTCCGGCTCCATGTGCTCAGACTATGAGCAAGCAGCCTTCATTAGGACTCAATGGGCTTCCTAAAGGCACTAAAGGACCAGAGACAGTGTCCTCACTAAGCAAAATGCCAGGGGAGCAGATTGCCTCTTCTCTTGAGCAACCTGCACCAGAGGAGGTAAAGGACAAAACTAAGAGTAACCATGCCACAGGGACTAAAGAGTGAAGAAAAGGTCTTGTAAGGGGCTGTGGCGAAGAACAGCATTGAGGCACTTGTGCAAAGAACAGGATTTAAAGATTTGAAAGGCTACGGACTGGCCCAAGGTCTTTAAGAAGGAAGAGAGCTGGCATCTTTTTCCCCTTTTCCCCTTTACCCCTTTACCCCTTAGGAGTTCTGAAGAGAATCGGGCCATGCTGACTGTAAATGATACATCACTTTCTGTGCTTTTAGTTCCTTCCTAGACATTTGAGTTAGTGTTCAGTGTATGCAATAAAACAGTAACTACTGGGTGTTTTTTTCTGTGAATGAAGAGCTGTGTTTCTGACTACTTGTCTGGGTGCTTGTTAGATGTAACCCTCAAGAGAGGTCCCCACTGGGTATCAACATATGGACCCTGGAGTTTTCGTGAGTCCATTTCTCCACTGAAGGAGGATTTGGGCACCTTATGTATTTCCTTTAGTTCTGCCACTAAATTAGCCCATTCCCAAACCCAGAACTGAAACTGATTCTGGAGCCCCCTCTCAATTTTGGGCCTTGTAGGAATAGTATCACAAGAGAAATATGAGTATCATGGAAGCTATTGGAATATGCTGTGAAGCCATATGAATTTTTTACTGGAATCCTAACTTATTTTTACCAAAATTATTTTTTGGTGAATGGTGGATTAATAGGTAGAAAGAATGAGATATGGTTGATACCTAAAATAGTATAGCAAGTAGGCAGTTCTTCCCGGGTTAGGATGATGTCATAGTACTTCTAATTTCTGACAGCATAGATTTTGCTGGATTGGGATAAAAGTTCCAAGTGTCTTTCTGTCTCCTAGGCCATAACTGGGAAGGCAACCAAAAGAATATGACTTTAGGTACCTGGGAGAATACCTATGCTAAAATAACTGCCATTTCTTACTTAAACACAGACTGAAGTTTTACAGGTTGGTTTTGTTCATGGGTACTATTTGGAGTTGCAAACTAATCTAGGCAGCCTTGGGAATGGTTTGAAGAGTGGAAGAGGAGGGAAAGCCAGCAGGCAGACAAAAGAAAAGTCTTTTTTCCATGACTAGACAATGGGTTAGGAGCTCAGGAGGGAATGGACAGACCATGTGAACACGCCCATGTGTGCACACCTGCTCTGCAGTCCATTGCAGAGAACTTCAAATCTGCATAAAACCTAGATACTTTTCTCATAATGGGGCTAGCCAAATTGGACCAATGACAAATTCCTCAATGATGGAGGAAATATTAGATGTACTGGTTCTGGGTATGAGCTCTTGCTTTGGTATAAGGATAAGATGGTGGATGCACAGTCAGTTTGTATGAGAGGGTAAAATGTCATAGAGAGATGGATCCAATGGGAACAGAATGAAGAGTAGAGACGGTAGGAAATAACAAAACATGGAGTGTGTTATGATAAATCTTTCCACCAAAAGCTGCCTGAATTCTACTGCCACGTGGGTGGTCTCCGCCAGCTGCCCAAGTTCTGCCCACCTCGTGGATGGACAAAATAATACAGAGACATATTAGGTACAAAGCTGCTTGGCCAATGACTAGGACTTCTCATCTGCTAGCTCAGTCTTAATTATTATAAATCTATATATTTTATAAGACTTATCTTATCGGACGCCTAATTGGCGTCCCTCCTTGCCGGTGGCTCACATCCTGCCGCTGGAGGAGGCGAACAGGAAAAAGGGGACACTTCCTGTTTCCTCGCTTAGATATGAGTCTCCTTGCTATGTCACTTCCTGCCTGGCTCACCACTTATCTACTACATTTCCCAGAATCCTCTTTGACTCCTAGTCCTGTCTAACTTGCTGCCATTGGCCAAATGGTATTTTATTCAACAATCAATAAGATAAACATACACAGAAGTACTTTCCCCATCAGGAGTTAAGTGACAGATTTCATCCTGTGACTATTCTCTATCCTCAAATAAGGTTTCTCAAAGAAGAAAAGTGAAGCCCAGATACAGAAACAGCAGGGTGAAGGGACTCAAAGGTCCAAGGAAAGAAAAAATAGATTTTGAGACCAAGAGAAAATAGCTGGGAGAAGCAGGGAGATTCCACTTGGAAAGAAGTCAAAACTGAAAATAGGCAGAGAAAGCTGGGGGTTCTTGTCTTGAAACTCATCTTGGAAGATGAGTTAGGGAGATGAGTGCCAATTTGTCACTTAGAGGATGCAGAAAACCACCAGAGAAAGTGCACATGATGGGCAGAAATGAACAAACGAGGACAACTTGACTTGCATGTGGCAGGCAGGAATATAAAGAGAAGAAAAAGAACGTGAGGGAAGGATATGTGTGAATACTAGTGATGTGAGTAGGGAAAAAAGGGACATTAAGAGAAGGGTGGGGAGATGGGGAATGCAGGGAGAGTTGCAGAGGGAGTGGCTTAGGGCATCAGGATAATGAAGTCAAGAGAAAGTGCCAAGACTGGGGGGGGGGGGGAGGTAACCGGCTGGGACAAGGAGGCTGTGGGCTGTAGGGAGCATCGTGAGCTCTGTAGCCATATGGATACCTATGGTTACGGTCAAGTCTGCAGGGTGGCTGGTGGGAGATGTAACCCACCCAAGGAAGAAGCAGGTGGAAAGGACTGCTTTGGCTGTAGCAGAAGGGAGCGTGCACCCCTGAAATAGGAAGGGTGTTTCTAAGGGAAACTGGGGTGCAGATGATTTTAATGACATTCAGAGAAGGCAGAGACAGTTAAAGAGGGTCAAAACTATTGTAGCAGGAGTTAAGTTGATGGGAAGGGGAGATATGGGAAGGAGCATTTGTCTACATCAGCAACACATCTGTAACAGTCTAGGCATATGAGAATTTCCATGATCATGTTAAGATTGTTTGTATTTGCTGTTCTTCAGGACCAAGTGGCTATTGGAATAAAACAGCTGATACTCAGAAAGCTTTTTAGGGAGGTGCCTGAGATCCAGGAAGCACATGACAGATTTTAGTCTTATATCCTTTTTGCAAGTCTTTTCAGCTATGACTCAACCTCCCTGTAAGTTGGAGATATATTTAGCATCCAACTCTGGTAGCCCACAATACTTCCAAATTAGGATTTGCTATGATTATTTGATAAATTTTTTTCCAAAAAAAAACCCCCACTGTCATAATGGATTGTTTACAAATCTACCAAGATAGTTCTTGGTCCAGTGGCTATAAGAACCACCAAGGAGCACCATTTGGAAGTGAAAAATATCTTTGTTACACAGTCACCTTCTCTATTGATCTTTAAGGTAGCCCTTCAAATTCACAGCTATAAGTTCAATCATCTGCAATCCAAAAATATTCAGAAGAAAATTGTGTGTGTACTAAGCATGTGTAGTTATTTTTCTTGTCATTTAGTACAACTATTTATATTGTTTGGGGAATTATAAATAGTCCAGAGATGAGTCAATGTGTATGAAAGAGTATGTATGGGTTGTGTGCACACACTCTGACTTCCCGGCTGAGGGACTTGTTCATCTACAGATTTTTGCATCCAGGGGAATCCTAGAATTAGTCTTACATGGACACTGAAAGCAATATGTAGAAGGGTTTACAAATCAAGTTCAAGAATCAAGACTAGTGTTGTAATGATCATCTCTTTGCCACTCAAGGGTGACTGTACCCGTAGCAGTGCCCTTAAGTTAGGGAGTCAGATGTATGAATATGGATGTCTTTTATTAGGTACACAAGGGATTCTTCTAAAGAAGACACTTCCATAAAAGCCTTCGGGTTTACTTTGGTCTCATAAGGCCCATGAAATGGGCAACCCTGAAACAGACAAATGAGAGGAAGACTTTTTCATCAGATATTACAAATTCAATTTAAAAAAACACTCAGACTTGGTAGAGACATAGTCTAGTTATAGTACTTCGTGTGTTTTCCTATAGCTTGGTATTGGTTTGGGGTCCTACTCCTCAGTGACTGGTACCACCATGTACATGGCAAATGTGAGCCTGTGTGTGTGTGTGTGTGTGTGTGTGTGTGTGTGTGTGTGTGTGTATGAGTGTGCACCTGTGTGATTATGTACATATGGGAGTATGGATACCTGTGTGTGGAGTATATATGCACACATTTCATATGCAAACTTAAAAACTGAAATATGGTGAACTTCAAGATGTAGCCTAATATACGAGTCTTAGACCAAGTGCCAGACAATCTAAACTTCAGTTCCTTTACTGAAAGTTATCTTAAGTGTTAAAAGATGAAAAACGAGAGCTGGTCTGAAGAAAGGAAATGATAAGCACCCCCGAGAAGCCTAGAAACTAGAAATTAAAGAAACTTCATAGTCTGTTTCTGCTACTGTGAGCTACTGACACACCGGAAGCACTCCTACCCATGACGCTACATCATCCATGACTCTACAATATTTGAACAGTCTGGGTCCTTGTCAGCACTATTTCACAAAAGACTTGAGCAGATTTCCTCTCAAGTTCTTAATTCTGGGAGGAAACAAAATCTGGCTTCCCTGGATAGAGTGGAGCACTGTTTTCTGAGTGAGGCACCACAAAGTATAAACTAAAGCTGTGGGCATTGGAGGCTGTGCACCTTCCCCAAAAGCCCAGCATTCTCCCGGCATGCTGGAACCTCTTTGCTCAGCCCTCACTTGGCTTGGACTCCCCTTGTCCCTTATCAGGCAGATGTGATTTCTGTTGTTCTTCTGAGGGATGATGGGGATGTCGCCTTTGAACCTTACCTCTGCTAAAGCTGTCTGTGATGCTTATTACATACAGACTGTCATCTCCATCTAATGGGATCTCTGCTGATGGGGTCTCTGAAAAAACTTTAGTGTGGCTGGGCGGTGGTGGTGCCCGCCTTTAATCCCAGCACTCGGGAGGCAGAGGCAGGCAGATCTCTGTGAGTTCGAGGCCAGCCCGGTCTACAAGTGATAGTTCCAGGCAGCCTCCAAAGCTACAGAGAAACCCTGCCTCAAAACCAACCCCTTCAAAAAACAAAACAAAACAAAAAACAGTGTGGTGTTTTGTTTGTCTCTGCAGCATGTTTATATCATCAGTTACTGCCTCCAGGGTATTTTAATAAAAGATGCTTTGCGTTCAACTCACCCCCCCCATTTGTACTTGGAGAAATAACATCTCAAATATAAATATGCTAAGATTTGTGTCACCTGCTCAGCTATATTTGGTTAGTTATAGTTATAGCTCTTTATGATCTTAAGATGTTTTGAAATCCTTACAGGATATCATCTATTTTACAATTTTTGTTCTACTTGAAAATTTTGTTCTAATTGAAAATCAGTATGTGTTAGATATTTTATATTGCAACCATTGCTAAATTAATAAGCAGAACAATAAGGGTATATGAGACATTTTGTCATTCACCTAGAAAATCATTTGTTACTGGCACTTAGTGTTAAGCTAGCCATGAATCCTCAACAGTACTATCATCCAAAGCCACCCTTTGCTAGTTCCTGCAAAAGACTTTTTGGGGAAGCCTGCTTTTATGACCCAATAAAATATTTTCTGTAGCGTAACTAGATAAGTTATTGTTCCTGTCAACCCAACTATATAACAATATATATATATTGTTATATATAATATATATATATATATTATATATATATATATTACTTCAGGGACACCTGACACCTACCGTCTTTTATGCCTAGTAAGAACATTGTGGTGTTTGAATGAGTATGCTCCATATAGACTCGTATATTTGAATGTCTGGTCCCCAGTTGGTGAAATTGTTTGGGAAGGATTAGGAGATGTGGCCTTGTTGGAGGAGGTGTCACTAGGTGGCTGTCAGGTTTCAAAAGCACCTGTCATTTCCAGTTAGCTCTCTCTGCCTTACGCTTATGGTTCAAGATGTAAGCTCTCAGCTACTACTCTAGGACCATGCCTGCCTGCCTGCCTGCCTGCCGTCATGTTCTCCTCCATGGCCATCATGGACTCACTGTCTAAAACTATAAGCTCCAAATAAATGCTTTCCTTTGCAAATTTTCTTCATCATGAGGCCTTACCACAGCAATAAAAAGTAAAGAAGACAAATATTTTAATCAGCATCCATAGCATTAGGTTTCATTATGGCATCTTGAAACACAATGTCACTTATTTTTGCCCTCTCTTCTCTTCCATTTCCTTGAGTCCACTTCCACCCCATAACCTTTTCTTTTTCTTGACTCATGTATCCTATTGCCCTCTCCACTTCCTCAACTTCTTGTTCTTCCCTCTGTGGTTTCTTTCTAGTGTTATAGCCTATATTCACATTTGTACCCACTTACACACACACACACACACACACACACACACACACACACACACACGTGTAAACATTGTAAGCTAGGACTTGTATATGAGAGAGAAGTGATTGTTGCCATTTAGAGATTGTATTATTCCATTTGACATAACACTTTCTAGCTCTATCCATTTTTCTGTAAGTTCCATTTTTGTTTCATATCTGAATAAAATCCCACTATGTACACCTACCACATTTTTATTCTCCAGTCCTTTGTCGATAGACAACAATTTCCTTGTTGTTATGAGCAATGCAGGAATAAGCGTGAGTGGGCATGTTCCTTTGTGGTTTGTGCTGAAAATAGTAGAGTTTTGGTGGTTTGTGTTTATTTCATGCTTTTTAGAACCCTCCACACCGACTTGCATAATGGCCGCACTACTTTACATGCCCAGCAGCAGTGGACAGGGACCCCCTCTCCTCACATCCTCACCGCCATTTGTTATTATTTCATCACTTGGTTTTTATGTGGTTTTTTTCTAACTTTATGAATCGCATTTTGAAAATCTCTTATAGAAGAATTTAGGGACTTCACATTAAATTTATTTTTATGAAGCTCCTAAAAAGCGGCTCAATAGAAATTAGTATCTCTGCCTCTATCAAGTCTTAGAGACCCTCTCCTGTTATGTGCTAGGAAAATGAATGAATTATTGAAAGCAGCTATGATGCCCTGGTTGAGGCTCTGAGGCCATCTTTTATTCATTTTACTTGTCACTTAAACCTTCTAATTTCAAGATCACTTTCCTTTCCTTGAGCAAATAGGCTGAAGTAAGAATCAAGGCTTTTGTCTATCTTCGGTTGTCATGGTAACTACCTCAGGAGCTCCATTTATCTTAACCCCATTCTCTGCTATCTCCTGTGATTAGGACTCTCCCCCCCTCCCCCAATGCATCCTGCTTTGGCAATTTCTTGCACTTCTTCTAGTTCTTGCCTTTGCTTTGCTGTGTTTTCATTATTATGGTGGTGGTGGTGGTGGTGGTGTCATGGTCTGTTTTTCCTGAATGAGAGCCAAGTTGCTGCATACTGGAGAGTTCATAGATTTCTAGGCAAACACATTCCAGCCTCCCTCCCCTGTCACCTGCCCAGTTACCTCCAATTGACATTATCTTCTAGCAGTGCAGCTTCGGCTCCTCAGTACTTTGCTGTTACCCAGGGCAGCACCCTTCTTTGCAAATGCTAGAGAAATTTAAATAAATGTCAGCACCACTGTTTAATTTCCCTGAAGTTTTTTTCCCACTAGATGGCAATGCACCACCAGTTTCTTCATGATCCTAAAAATTCTGGTAGTTCAGTCTGAAGGGCCTACTAGGGGATCTTTGCTCAGTCTTTTCCCCTAAATGCCCCAGAGCCCCATCCTATCAAAGACTTGGTTCTCAAAATGAGTAGGGTTTCAGTTTGGCTTTTCGGGTAAATAGCAAATTCAGATAAGCAACAAATGATTTTTTTTAAGCATAGACAAGCTGTATTTTGGGGTGTCTGATAACAAATATTTTTTATCTACTCAACCTGGTAGCCCTGTAGCACTTAGCTAAAAATGTGTGTGCCCATGAAAAGCCCATGATTCAGAAACCACGGAGGCTGCCTTTGTATCTGCTCGGCCTCTTGCACACTGGGCTTCTGAACAGTTGATTGCTGCTATTTGCCAGTGGCCTCTCCACTTCTCCCAGACCCTTCCTCCTCCAGTTTTTGTAGCTTAGATCCCTCCACACTGCCTCCCGTCCTCTTACAATTAGTTTTCTTCTGGAAGTTTTAAAGCCTCTTGGTTCCTATCTTTTCTTGTCAGTTAAATATTTCATGTTGTTTATGTAACTTTATGACACAGAACAGAATCCAAATGTCTACTTAAATATCATCTGCATTAATGGAGCGTGGGATGGAAACGGGCTACAAAAGACAATTTAGCTGGAGTTTTAAATGGCTATGATTACTTAGGAATAAATTTGATTCTTCTGAAGGGAAACTTTTCTCTGTTTACACAGAAGTGGTGCTTGCTTGAGTCCAGAGGGACCCTGAAGGAGATTTAGTTCTTACATTTGTGGCTTAGTGTATACTGCTCTGTCATAAATACCATTCCATTTGGATTTCATAACAAAGCCCCGAGAAATAAGGGCAGGCATTTGTTCCAGCAGTTACGAGGGATTTATAGGCACCAAATGTACTTGATGGATACAAAGATGAATAAAATGTCTTCCTAGCCTTCTGGGAACTGCTAGTCTCACTGGGCAGGCTGACAACACAAAGGGCCAATTACAACGC
This sequence comes from Cricetulus griseus, assembly GCF_003668045.3. Lineage (NCBI taxonomy): Eukaryota > Metazoa > Chordata > Mammalia > Rodentia > Cricetidae > Cricetulus > Cricetulus griseus. The sequence goes on from NW_023276806.1 coordinate 226,127,892, forward strand.
AGGGAGCAATGCTGAGCAGGGCTGTGTGGAGCTGGCCATGAGAACAAAGGAGCAGAAGCCAGCTCTGTCTGCCTGGGCAGCTTGAGAGAGCTTAGAGCCTAGTTATAGAGCTGGCTCCTACAGGAAGAGCAAGCTTTGGAGAGGGAGGGAGGAAGGGAAGGAAGGGAAGGGCTTCTGTCTTAGCAGAAGCAAGTGCAGGACCACTGCAACTGGATGAGGATGAGGATGAGGATGAGGATGAGGATGAGGAGGCTCAGAGTGATGCTGGGTCTGTTGCAACTTTGTGAGAGAAGCCGAGGCTCCTGAGGATAATAGGCAAAGGACTAGGTCAAGCTGCTCAGACTGCACTCTTTGCACACACACAAGCACTGGATGTTTTGACTTACAGGCATGTCTGTCTCCAATCTGTGCTTTCAAAAGAGAAATGGAGAGCAAGCCTGGTAGACGTAGAGAGGGGCTATAAAGGTTCTGTATGGAATGACTGAAGCAGCCTCAGAGGTGCACAGGGAAGGCAAGGTGAGAGACTGAAGGGGGGTTGACCTGTGGAATGCTAAGGTTAGAATCATGGAGCACGGTAGGAAAATAGCTAAAGGGGAAAGAGTAGAAAAGGACTATGTAGCTTTGCAAGTAATCAATGCTATGAGGGGAAAAGTGAGGGCTGTAGGTCACAGATAAGTCAGACTAGTAAATCTACAAATGAGGACGGAAGTCCATTTTACAGAAGAAAAATCACAAGGTTTAAATTATTTCCAAAACTCGCTGGGTGGTAGTGGTGCACACCTTTAATCCTAGCATTTGGGAGGCAGAGGCAGGTGCATCTCTGTGAGTTCAAGGCCAGGCTGGTCTACAGAGCTAGTTCCTGGGCTAGTTCCAGCCAGGGCTACACAAAGAAACCCTGTCTCAGAAAAAAAAAAAAAAAAATTCCAAAACTCACTTATGCAAACCTGCATGATATCTTTTTGATTATTGTCTTACTCTCCAAATGCAGATACCAAAGGTTTGCTTCAAAAGCCAAACACTTTAAATTCTGGAAGAGCATTCTTCAGAAAAAGGTCATTAGTCATAGCCTGTCCTGTTTTGTGCTTTTGTATTATGAGATTTCGGGGAGCTGAAGTGGCTCTCTGGGTAAACCTCTCAATGAAATATTAACGGTAATGACAACAGTGTATTTAGTATTCTTTGTATAGCTAGCTGAGTAATTTCATTTGAAAGCAATGCTGTAAGCAGTAAGTCCGTGGTAGGAGGAAATCAGAAACTCAGGGGGAAGGAAGTACTTGCCCCAAGTTGTCAAAAGCTAAGTTTTAGATGGGATTCCTATGTCATGAAATACGCACTTCAATAAGCAAGGGCAATTGAGAGTTTGGGGAGGGGCCTGTAAAAAAGAGGTCTCCATCAGAACAGAAGTGGAATCAAGCCCTTCAGTGGGACTTGTGTCTGCGTCTCTAAAAAATGCAAATATTCAGTGCTGCTGTGATTGTATTAAATAGGAAACAGGATTATTTAGACAGAGAAGAGGGAGAAGCTAAGGGTTGTAAAGGGGACAAGAAGCCTGCAAAGTCCCAGACCAGGAAGAGAACCAGCACTCATGAAAAACAGGTGCAAAAGAAAGAGAGTGTATGTAAGGGGGTGCAGTTGGGGAAAAATGGAAGGATTTTGAGGGGCCCTTGTGGAATGGGCCACAGTTGCTTGGGTCCATCCATGGTAAGCCTTTTTAATAGTAGATGGGAGGGAGGGAACATTTTGGCACTATAGAATGCACTTCCCAAGACTGATGGGGGATAGGACTGGGAGTCCACAGAGCAGTGGATACCTTCTAGTGTCCAGGAATTAGTTACCACGTTTGTTTTGGTGCTGGAGACACATGCTAAGTATAACAGATTAAAAACAAGACTTTCTGGAATGAGACAAATGGCCCAGTTGGTAAACTGCTTGCTGCAAGAGCATGAGTACAGAAGTTTGATCCCCACCATCCACATAAAGAGCTGGGCACGGTGGGACCTACCTGTATCCCACTGGGATGGCTGTGACAGAGGAATCCCTGGGGCTTACTGGCCAGCCTGTTTAGCCTAATTAGCAAGTTCGTTCCTTGCTCAATGAGAAACCGTGTTTTTTAAAAAAATAAGGTGGAAGGCAATTGGCAAAGCAACTGTTGTTAACCTCTAGCCTCTATTCGTACTCACACTTGTACACACGGGCACCTGCACAACTGCCAAATGTTTCCAAACACTTTCAGTTTGCTTTCTAATTCTCCAATGGCCAGCTGTTTCCCTTTTGTTAGTCAAGTCCAACACATTGTATTCCAGAGAGGAAACCCAGTCTCCTGCATCAAGTCCATCTTGGCCAAAGATTCCTTTTTATATTCCTCCTCTAAATTTGCACACACACCCCCCACAAGTTCTCTCTAGTATCCTAAGGCCCCACTGTGCAAAGCTGATAAATTACCTGGAGACCACACCTTGACCCTTGCTGACCCTTGTTTCCAATCTGTTGAGAAACCCAGCTGGGCACCATTACTATCACTCCTGCTTATTAACTTACCAGGCATGTGAGCACCAGCTCCTCCGGCTCTCTCAAACACCCTAGCCACCCATCTTCTGTCTGTTCAGGCTCTCTACCTGCTGGCAAGTCACCTTCAACCTTTTATGAAAACAGCAAACTTCCACGGGCCACTGGCTGAAACCTCAGTGGAAAACAGAGAGCTGTTAGCCCCTGTAGCTCATAGTTTATTGTCTGTGTGACATTCAGCAAGTCACTTCCAGTCTCCAGCTCCACTAAATGTGCCTACCAACACCATGACCAAGGGTGTGAAAATGCAAAGGTCTTCAGAGATTTTTTTCAGCATCAACAGTGAACAGTCTCACTCCATCACAAGCTGATCTGAAGAAAACACCTGAGAATTGGCTGGATGGGTCCCATCTTATTTTCCTTTGCTCTCAGGACTGCTTACTCCTATAGTGGCCTGAAGTTTTTCGGTGACTCGGCTCTTCCATAGCTAATGGGCTGTTGATCTTGGCTACCTTCCCTGAACAGTCTGAACTTTCTCCTCGGTGTTTGGGAGCCCCTTGGTCTTCGAGCAGATTTAGAATTTCCATATTAGTGCACACACAGACTGGCTCCTACTCCCCGAGTTTCCATTTGCTTTGTTCAGGGATAGTTGCCTCTGAAACATTCAGGTAAAGTGCCAGGAAAATACTTATCTGCTCATTGGTGCTTCAGTTTGTGGCCAGACTAGGCCCTTCCCTGTTGCAAGTTTTGCCCTCAGGCACATGACTCATTAACCAAGCAGCAGGATCAGAATCACCTCCCTCACCAGTTGAGAAAAACAGCTTATAGAGCCTTTCCTCCTCAAATCTCTGTTTACTGCCCGCTGGCCACCCAGAACTGACATTCCCTGACAACCAGTTGTCATTTCTTTTTGTAACATTCTGTGGAAATGGCAGGCTGGGCACCCTTACAAGAAACTAGGGAAATTTCCACTCATAAATGTCATTTTTAAAATGGGCAGGTTGGGAAAAAAAACTGGATCAAAGGCTATTGATGCTAGAGAATGTTCTAAATCTAAGCTAGAAGTTTATTTGAATCCAGGGCTGAGTTTGGCTCATCTCGATCGTTCTTTTGCTTGTAACCTTTGACCTTTCCACACAGCTAGGTTCAGAGTGAGAAGATTGCATTAAACTGCTGGCTCCCATCCTGCAGTCCTACAGCTCCTGAGTCATGTTTACAGCTTCTGTGGCTTTAGGGTCACCCGTCTGCGCTGGCGATAAAGCCAAGTCATCACCACGTAAGTTATTTACAGAAAGGTCTCAAAGCCAAGTCCAAACGTGCTCAAATGTTTCAGTTGTGTCACGGGGAGGCGATTAGCAAGGAGTAACTGTCTGAAAAGGGCTACTATACCAAAACACTGGATTTCTACAAGTTGATCCCCCAAACAATTCATCATTCAAATACCACTAAATACTTAATTACATAATTAAATACATAAGGGAAAGATCACTAAAAACAAAACAGACTATGTGGGTACCTCAAGAGAATACAAACAACAATCAAGTATGCTTCAGGAAGATAAATACCTGTCATAGGAAGGAAGTCAGTACACGCAATCTATTTAGACTTTTAAATATCTATCACAAGGTTAATTTAAAAAGGAGACCACGGGTGGAGCTGAGTAACAGAATGGTTGCCTATCAATCAATGCTCTAGATTTGATCCTCAGAACTTAAAAGGGGGAAAAAAAATCCCCACAGCTGATGTTATCAAGTCATTCTAAATAACTAAGACAGTAAATAATAAGCAATAAAAATTTTAAGCTCGGGCTGGAGAGATGGCTCAGAGGTTAAGAGCACTGGCTGCTCTTCCAGAGGTCCTGAGTTCAATTCCCAGCAACCACATGGTGGTTCAAAACCAACTATAATGAGATCTGGTTCCCTCTTCTGGCATACAGGCATATATGTAGGCAGAACACTTTATACAAGATAAATAAATAAACCTTAAAAAAAAATTTAAGCTCATAGTTAACCTTAAGTGAAAATGGGTGTCGAACATGAACTTTTAGCGAGCAGCTTACTATACGACAAGAATCAGGAAAAAATGACCCAATTCAGTGTGGACAACTACACAAAGGAACCAATTCAGTATATGTTTACTTGATTTCAAGCTCCTGGCTCATTACAGTTCAGATCTATAAATAGGCCTATGGATCATGGTGTCTCCCATGCATCGCTTCCTTAGAAAAGCAACAAAAAGCCGAGAATCACTGGTGTTTCAAATGTGGTTGTTTCACACTTTCTCGTAAGCCACTGACATCAGCAAACACTGAAGTAAATTCTTGAAAACTGGAGAAGGTGACAATCACTGGGAGGATCTGTATAGACATCATTTCCCTGAATTCAAAGTCTGCAGAAAGTGTAGTTAACTCACCCAAAGAGAGATTACTCACATCTACTTCTTCTTTCTTTTTTAACCAAAGATTTATGTTAAGGACCATCTAGTGTGTCAAAGCCAAATGCCTTTTGGTTTTCCAAGATTAGATAGGAATAATCATATATATATATCATATATATAGGATATATATATATGATATATATACATATATATGTGTATATATATATATATATATATATATATATCATAACTAAAGAAATGTATTAAGAACTTAGAGCAGGCAGCTGGGTGGTGCTGGCACATTCCTTTAATTCCAGCAAATGGAGGCAGAGGCAGATGGCAGATGGATTTTTGCATTTGAGGTCAGCCTGGTCTACAGAGCGAGTTCCGGGACAGCTAGGGCTGTTGTTACACAAAGAAACCCTGTCTTGGAAAACAAACAAACAAACAAACAAACAAAAAGATGACAGAAAGGATATCATGTGTTGTCATATGAGGATGCTAAATAAGAAAAATAATGACGGTGACATTCTTCAATTGAGAAGGCGACGTTAAAGGAGACAGACAGTGACCCATTTGGATAGGACTATGTAGCGTGTTAACTGGGTGCTGCATTTTATGTTTACGGATTTGGACCGATTGACTCAAGGCAGCATCATAACTAGATTCTGGGACTCTTTCCACTGACTTTCACAAAGAAGAAGGAACACCTAGGCTGACAACTAACTTCATAGCTAGTCAAATCACAACAGAGAGCCATAAATTGTCTGAAGAGCATTTTCCAAATCCACCCCAATTAGCCTATTTGTGCCTGTGGGTACGGTAAGACACTTGAACGGCTCTCATCATTCACCAGTGCCTTCTAATATCTTCTGCAAGCTCTGAAGCCACAAGAAGCAGCAGAGTCACCGACACTGCTCAAGCTCCTAGGGCTTTTTCAAAGAAGCCAGTAGCTGATACGGTCCCTGCAGCAGTTTGGTCTTTCATGACACATGAAATAGGCTGGAGTGCTTAAGAATTCTGCATTGTGAATCTTGCTCGTGGTGAGTGCTGAGTGGTCTGAAAAGAAAACACTCAGAGAAGTGCCAAGTTTATTAGAGTGAGAGAATGCCACCCTCACATTGCCACCGGGAAACAAAGACCTCAGGGGCCCATGCACCAAGGAGATGTCCAGATGGGAAGACACAAGGGAGGTCACCAGGTTCACCTCCCACCTCACGTGCTAATCCCCATTAAAGCCCGCTCTCCAGTGGGCTGAGGTCCATCTGATACCATGTCCACAGCCAGCTTTGCATCCGCACTGGGGCAGCAGATGATGTATAAGAACCATCTGGCAGTACAAGCCTAGACATAGGCCCCAAGGTCCCTTTTCCTATGAAGAAAGGATCCCAGAATCCAGTGTGAAGTCACTTAATATTCCCTACCATGCACACAATGCAAAGAAGTACTGGAGCGAGGGACTGAGCTAGTCCTTGGGCTTTCAGAAGGCCAAACTCCTGGTCCACCAAAGGCCTCTACAACAGGTTTCTGTGGCCAGGCATCTCCAGGAATGCTTGTTTGTGAGCTCAGAAGATCCTTCACTGAGAATAGTTAGACTTGCTGTTCTACCAGCTGCAGTTTGGCAGTCTTGACACGATGGGCCTCCTTAAGGTTCCGTGCACGGACCTCTGGATTTGAAATGAACTCTACTTGTTGGATAGGGAACCAGCCTTGCTCCCCATCTGAGAGTCTCACACCCTCCAGCCAGCCTGCAGGAAAAAAGAATTAGCTGCTAAGGGCTCATGCTAACTTCTCGGACCTCCTTGCTGAAAATTAATCTATATCCTAAGGCTGAATGAACTAGGATCCTCCAGCATGAAAAACTCAGTCTTGCAGGGTAGGGAGATGGCTGCCCTTAGGTCTGCTAACATTTATAACCCCAACATTCCAGAACCTTCTTCACTGCTATGAGTTGAATTTTTATCCATCAAAGTATTTATTCATAACCTAATCCCTGGTACCTCAAATTTTTTCTCTTACTTGGGAATAAAAGTACCGCAAATACAATTAATAAAGTTATATCAAGGCCACTCTGGAGTCCATCAACCAAATCAAAATCAGTGTCCATATAGAAAGGGTAATTTATATGCACACAGGGAGAAGAGACCACTGCGATATGAGTGCAGAGATTGGAGTTAAGCAGCCACAAGCCATTTTGGAGCTGCCAGACTGGGACAAGGTAAAGAAGGACTATTTTTAAAAGCTTCAGAGGAGCCTGCCGACACCTGGATTTGGGATTTCTCCACCAGTAAGGTGAGAGAAAAAAAATGACCATTGTTATCAGTGGCTGTCAGTGCTGTGTTGCGGCAGCTGTAGAAAGCCAATGCACCTCTCTGCTGCCTCTGGTGCCAACCTCCTTCTCATGGACTCTCCCTCTTACCATCACTGCTTTGCTGAGTCACCATCACCACATCCGCCTTCTCTAGGGCCAACTCATCATTCTCGCGGGGCTTGTAGGCTCGGAGGCACTGAACTTGTGGGGAATCTTTGAAAGAGAAGAGTGAAGAAAAGTTAGGAGCAGTGACTAGGGCATAGACAGGAACTGTGAGGAAGTGTGGAAGGACTTGAGGCAGAGGAGATAAGTGTGCAATTGTAGACAAAAGAAGCGATTGGCCCACACCTTCATTTAATCCCAGCACTCAAGGAGGCAGAGGCAGAGGCAGATGGATCTCTATGAGTTTGAGTATAGCCTGGTCTACATACAAGTTTAGGTCAGCCATGGCTACAGAGTGAGAACCTATCTTAAAACAAACAAACAAAAAACCACAAACAAACAAAAGCCATAGGGGGAAATGACAAACAAAATAAAACAAAACAAAACCCAAAACCCAATACAAACAAAAGAGGCAATTAGAAACATATTTATCACCAACCAGGGATCAAACAAGTCAATAAAAGAATAGAAATATTGCAGGTCAGTGGTGGCACACGCCTTTAATCCCAGCACTCGGGAGGCAGAGGCAGGTGGATCTCTGTGAGTTCGAGACCAGCCTGGTCTACAAGAGCTAGTTCCAGGATAGGCTCCAAAGCCACAGGGAAACCATCTCGAAAAACCAAAAAGAAATATTAGTATGGGATCTAATCTTTAAAAATTCTACTTCTCTGGGGAAGATGACTGGAAAATGCCTTGTGACCACATTTAATTACTCATCATGACAAATACTTGAGGCTTGGGTAAAGAACCAGCTGCCCACTACAATGTTCCCCGGCCTTTCAGTCTTCAGTAGAGTTTGAACTCCTTAGAACTGACTGTTGGAGAGGAACCGTGTATCCCTTATCCAACTGTTTTATGCATGTATTTGTCTTTGCTAGTGCAAAGCATAGATTTTGTTCCAAAGGAAACAAGACAGTATGCTCTGAGCCAAATAAAAGTGACCATGACTTAGAAGCATAGATTGCAGCTGCCATGACACAATCCACTGTGGAACTGGTTACTCCTATGGTCCCAGAACAAAACAAGGAATGAATCGATGTGTTTGTCAATATACTGGTGTGGTCCTCAGGTAGGCGGGTTATAGCAAAGAGGAAATATCTCTTGTATAGGTTGGAGACATTATCTTAACAAACTTGGCTTTAGGGCTGGTGAAAGTTAATGGTTTACTAAAGTTTAACAATACATTCCATAAGTCTTACCTAATGGTCACAGGGCAGACATAGTGGTTGATAATAAAGGCTATTATTGTGATCAAAGATGGCACAAGTTAATTTTGGCTCTTGATTTGTTACATTGCATCTTCACAATCAGAAATTTCAAGTCACATGGTCAGTAGGATCTTCAGCACAGAACTCAGAACTTAGATGACAGCTTTCCAACAAGATTCAAAATTGAAGTCTGTGAATCCTGCATCATTTCTTCATTGTGCCAGTCAGGGACCCCTCTCCTTTAAAAATAGGCTTCTACCATTAGACTTTCTTAGTGCTCTTGATTCCGTTTGCCTTAGTTTCCTCATGTGTAAGTGATCAAGATTTGTTTGATTGGTTGCTTTTTGAGACAGGGTTTCTCTGTGTAATCCTGGCTGTCCTGGCACTCGCTCTGGAGACCAGACTGGCCTCAAAATCACAGTGATCTGCCTGCCTCTGTCTCCCGAGTGCTGGGATTAAAGGTGTGCACCACCACCACCACCCAGTGATCAAGATGATCATTGATCAAAATGATTCATGAGGAAATTCTAGATGTTTGCTTATGAGCCAGGCAGCATTCCCACAGACTATAATTAAGTTCAAGGGAACACAGTTCACAGTCCGCATGTCCTAGAAGCAATCTCAGATGGGTTTGTCTTTATACTTTGCTGTACTGATTTTGCAGAAAATAAATGGAATGCTACATTATTAATAGTGCACCATTCTTCTAAAGCCCAGCATCATCTTGCAGCCATAGAAAATGCTATCCTCTTTACCTACCATAAATGAAGCTAACCAGTGGACTTTACAGCAAGAAAACAGCATTGAGTTCAGTTGGGTTCTCCTAGATCCTATTCCAAGGTTCATTATACTCATTTGTTCTTTTTACCCACAAAAGACCCAGTCTTCCTTTGACATGCTCTGGGCTCTGGCTACCCTGTGCTCAAGACAAACAGCCTTAGATGTCTGGCTGTAGCCAGACCAAAGCTGTGTTGTTTTTTCTTGTCATCTGCCTTGTAGCTACACTATTTCCATCTTACATCTTCAGTTGGTAAAAGTAAGTAAAAAATGGTAGCAGATAAGATTTAAAGGAATATATATTCTACAAAAAACAAATATATTCTACAAAGAACAAACAGTGAATGCATGAGGAAAGGTACTGCCATGGGGAATGCCAGTTTTTAAGAAGATGTATCACAGGAATTTAAGCTTCAGCCACCAGCAATCCACCATGACATTCTGAGGAAAAGCAATACATAGAAGCCCCCAGCACACTCAACCCTTCATCCAAAGGAGACCACAGATGGACACTGCCATTTCTGTTGCGTCTTTACGTACCATAGCATTCAAGCAAGTCCAGCTCCTCTCTGGGCATGGCCAAGGCTGAGATCCACCGAAGCTTTTCACTTCTGAAGAAAAAAAAAAAAATACAAGACAATCAATCATAGCTTCAGTTACAAACTGGGGACATAGGCTGAGGGCCAGTGGTGGGGAAGGCAAGTGGCTACCAGAAGGACTTGTCTACTTCAATGACTCCTAAAGCCAATGGGATCCTGCCCGGTTGGAAACCCAGTGTGATGCTGTGTTATGTGTTAGTGTAGCCTGTTTTTCCTCCCTTTCTCTCCTCAGGCATAGCTTTCACAGAATCACAAGGTGTGAACTGTCCATCACATGCATGAACATAAAGGTGTGAACTGTCCATCACATGCATTAACATTTTCCAGTCTGGAAATCTGTTTAGACTTGACCACTCTGCATGATCCTTGGTCCTCACTCACCTCCCTTCAATTAAATATCTAGGATGGAAATCACTATTTCATAATAAGTAAGCCAAGGAGCTATATCCATTTCATTGCTGTTTTTGTTGTAATATGTGATATTAGCCTAATTTGTGATCATCTGAAGGTTTTTATATTATCTTATCCTCTGTACCTAAGTTACTGAGAATGACACTTTTCCATAAAGATGCTGCCCAAAGCTCTAAAAAAGAACACAAAAGCTACATCTGATTATTTGTCTCAGGTGAAATCCTGAGTACAAACCCAAGTACTATCTTCTGTGAGAATGAAGACAGGGACCATTGATCTCAGTAGAAATGTCTTGCAAGGGACCATGCTCCCCATCATGCGGAGTCTTAAACCATGAAAGTGTTTAACAGTTTTACAGACAAGTTTTTCCTGTGTCTCATATAGCACCAGGAAAGTTACTGGGTGTTCTTTAATTTCTTATATTGTGTGCCACATTCTACAGTTATCATTTTAACTCTCAAAACAAGATATAGATGCGATTGTATTCATTTGCTATTATCACTGGAAAGGTTACAACTCATATGTCTTAATACTACAGATTTCTGCTCAACGGAGGATAAAGCTAGGTGACTGAGGAAAAGCAGAAAGCATACATGGTGTTTTTTATTCACACAAGTGCCTGACAGCCTGGGCTCTGAGCTGCACAGATGAGCTGTATCTCACAGACACAGCAACCGAATTCCCTGCTCATTCCACGCCAGCTCATCTCCCTCCTGATGTCTCACAGGCCTTGCAATTGTTGAGCACAGACTGGAAAGCAGATGTTAGGACAGTCCATCCTACACTGAATCTCCTTCGAGTTGCTGCTTAGCTGTAGGGCCCTGGGTTTCTCTATCAATGATCCCCATTCCAGAAGTGCCAAGGCCATGGTCCGGCTGTGTTTCTGTCCAGGGACACCCACCCCCAGCTCCTGTGCCCAGCCCCATCTCACTGAGTCTCAGTGCGGAAGAGGAATTCAGCTTGGGTGCCCTGTGTGTTGTGCAGCAGGAACAGACGGAAGAGGTTCTTGTGAGGCCCGTGCAGCTTCATTTCACACTTCTCCCCTCGAATGGAGGAGAATGGAGCATGGTCAAACACCAGGAACCGGCTGCCCCTGCAAGATATGTCTTTTAAGTCTGATTCTATAGCTTTTGTACTTCATCCACCCTCACACTCATAGTCTTGGATTCAAACTTCCTGATCTTAGCTGTTACAGACTCTTCATATAAAACCCATACGAGGGCTCAACTTGCTCTCAATGCAATAATCTCAGTGTCTCAGCCAACCCTTTACCGCCATAGTGCTATTCACTACTTTAAAGAGTTGAAGTGATAAGAACCAATGTTAACTTTCTAAGATCCTAATGACCAGAGTTTAAGCTCTGAAACTAGACAAGTGGCTGTATTGGCTAATATGTTGGGCATGACCCAGGGAAGCCACAGATAAACTTATTTAAGAAGATGGTGTTTCTTTGCGGTGGTTTACTCATGTCTATAACATGGGACAGGTCCGGTTCTATGATTTCATGATGTAATTTGGTAACATTAACTCCCCACTTCTGTTCTCTAAGCTATGACTCATGACTCACACTGTGAACTGTCTGAGAAGGGATCTGTTAGAAGCCCGTCATCTGGTGTCCCTCCAGCCCTATCCCATTCTATCGTATCCCCTGGCCTCCCATCCCAGCCACTGACTCTCGGGGTCGGGACAGCAACAGACAGTCATTGAAGAGATGCAGGTGGACTGGACGAGTGGTCAGTTTCCTCCTCAGCCCTGGGGAGGCACTGAACTCAAGGGCCACCAGCTCCCCACTCTTCACCAGCCATCGAGATTGGGAAATGAGCGGGAAAATCTAAGATCAGGAAGAGAGAAAAGGCAGGTCATGAGCTTCCTCTCAGTCCTGCCCAACCTGTGGATCACCAATTCCAGATCTTCCCTCTTCCTCGGAACCAACCCATCCAGATCCTGTGTCTCTCGGAACCCTCTAACTACACGGCACTAGTGTGTGGCTCCTGTGTTCCCATGCTCAAAGGAAGGTGACTCTGATCTAAAAAGTGATGGTCTGGGAGCAGAAGTCTGTGAGCCCAAGTAGAACACATTAATAAGCAGGAGGGCACAACATGACATCTTAAAAGTCAAAGGATAGGGATAGGGATGTTTCCCTAATGATGGTCAGAGCCAAGACGGACAGGCAGAATCAGGCATGAAGCTGAGGATAAGATCAAGGTGGGATCTGCTGGGACCTGGGACCTGGGCAAAAAGCTTCAGCAGAACTTAGAGAAGGACTTCCCTTCTCTTCTGGGGAAGTAAAGGTGGTATCTGCAACACACTAGGAGTTCAATGTTGAAGATCAATTTTCTATTTGTTTGGACAAGAGATTTTGAGGTTTTTGGCATGTTGTTTCTGGTTAGGTTAAAGGTGATCTGATAAAATAAGTGAGTCAACCATTCTTCATCTCTAAATTCTTATATAGCCTTATTCTGGGAAATTCCTTCTGCCATTTAGTGAGTGCTCCTCCGGGAACAATTGCCCCTCCCCCCTTTCTGATTATCCTGACAGTTTCCTTATGCACATACATCAACAGATTTACATCCTCTACTCTTACACCAAAGGCAATAAAATCCACACACAGTGCTACGCCTTCCACCTAATAACGTGTGTTGTAAAGTAAAAGGATCATTTGCATATTCCAGAAATGGAGACAAGGGCAGACAGAACCAGGAGGCTAGAGGTGATGGAAGCAAGATGACTCTGTCAGAAGATGGCCTCCAGGACAAGCTAAAGAGATCATAGGCAGGGAGGTGTTTGAAGGACAGCTCACTTTGCACTCAAACTCAATCTTCTGGCTCAGGTAGATGAGCTCCTCTGTCCGCCGCATCCTCTGCACATTGTTGTTACAGTCTCGGATCAGCTGACAAAGGAGCAGGGGAAAGGAAGGGTAAGATCACTGGGTTAGTGTCTCGAGTTTTCAGTCCCCCTAAAGCTGTCTGGGAAGATGCCTGCAGACCTCTGTCTTTTCTACCAGGTTGGGGTTGAATGAAATAGCATCCAAGTCATGTTTTAGGTTGCTGGAATACTTTACAAGATTTCAGAGAATACATTGGGATGAGGGACTGTGGTGTTGGGAACATAGTGGCTGGACATGGAATGTGAAAAAAATAAGTTTAGTGCATACAACAAGATGGCTGAGCTCTCCTGCTAATCAGGACCCATGTCTCAGACCTTTTTCAGTCATGGTACCCGGAGAAGGGGCGGGGGGAAAACTTACCCCTGAATGAGTACAAATAGGCTATTGGATGTGATGGCTGCCTACCTTCTCCAGGGCATGGTGTGCCTTTGTGGCCTCTGCCTCTTCTGAGGAGCCAGGCTGCGTTCTCTTCAGAATGTTCTGTAGAACAAATAGTGGGCAAGAGCCGGATGGGAGGAAGGATGGACAAACAGGAAGAGATAAGTCAGGGATATTTGATGCAGAAGTCAGACACCCAGTTCCAAAAGCAAAGGTTTCTGAGAAAGAAAGGTGAGGGCAGTTGGGAAACCTCTGACATCCTCCACACGAGGTGGAAACTTCATAGAAGAACGGATGATCTTTTGCCTACAAGCAATCCAAGATCATGTCTTTGAGTCAAGGAAACTGGTGCCCTACCTGGAGCAGCAACTTAAGACGGGTGATACGCTGGAAGGGCAGTATCAGGAAGGACTTGAGAGACAGGCGCTGGCAGATGGGGTCGCTCTCCAGCTTCTCCAAGACCTCTCGGAAACTGCTGTTACTGTTCCTATGTGAGAAGCAAGACTCAGGTGAGGAGGGAGGTGGGGGTAAAGGGGCTCAGTGAAGGCATGGGGAATGGGATTTAGTGGAGGATCTGGGTTGGGAAGAACATTAAGAGCCCATGTGTAGGGTCCAGATATGACTGCAGAGAGGACCTGATAAGGAGAGTGGCCGAGACGCCAGCTGACACAGTGGACAAAAGAACAAGTCCAGTGCAAGGTCACAGCAATGTCCACGAAGGGTAGGGATAGGGGTCATTCTCACATTAGGCTTTGGAAGGTGCGCTCCTGATAGGTCTGGTTGGTGACATAAGGCAGGTAGACTCGGCGGAATTCTGGGGCATGATTCAAAACAACATCACAGACTTGGAAGGAGAAGACGTTGTTCTCGAAGTTTTCTTCTAGGTCGGAAAGGAACCTGCACAGTATTTAAACAGTCTCATGAGGAACGGGGGCCTCAGCTAAGCACACTTCAGCCCTGCACATTGTGAGAGCAGCTCCAGTTTCCATGAATCACCAGCTTCTCCTGACTTTCCTCAGCTCCGCCCTTGCTAGGCAGCACATCCTTCCCAAGGCTGGCACTAGCTTATTCCTGATCAACTTAAATAGAATTCTAATAGCCTATTCCTTTTCCTTCTCTTCTGGTTTGCCAATCTTTCAGTGATCTTTTTTTTTTTTTTCTTTTTTTTTTAATACCTTGTGTCCACTGCAGGGCACGCCCAGAATGTATGCCAAAACCTCAATCCAGGAAGCATTTCTCCTCACTCATCTGTTAATAGAACCGTGAACCCTCACACTATCTCCTCTTCTTAGTTTTTCCTACCCCTCTTCCTTGGAGACTCTTCCTTTCCAGACTCTGACAAAGACAAGGTTTCTAAGAGGGAGAAAAGAAGCTGAAGATTCAATGGCTACAAAAAGTGAGGCTGAGAGAATGGAGATTGGAAGAAGTCTCACGTGGTGCTGACATCGCGCACGTCCTGTAGACGAGAGAAGAGCCACTGGTGATCCTGGGTGGACAGGGTGGCCCGGAGTTGGGCTGAATGTTGGAAATGATCCACAGCTATGTTTAGACTGCGAAGGTAAGATGCCTCTGACACAATCAGCTCAAATTTGGCCTAGAGGATTGGACAAGAGGAAGATTAATGAATACTTTTATGAACTTTCTGGTAGATACCAGTTGTTGAACAATGTTTTAGGGTGGAGCATTGAATAAGGTACATCTTTTCATCACTCACAGTCACAAAATTTAGCTTAGTCTATCAGGGATATGTAGAGTATTTGAGGACGTAAGATTCAACCTAGGAACTGAACAATATGTGTGATTCTCTATACTTTCAAGAAACTTATTTATTTGTAGCCCATTCCCTAGGGAGGGAATACTATTGCAGCCCAGATACAGCAAGAAGGGCCTAGGTCTTCCCCCAAATGATATGACAGACTTTGACGGTCCCCCGTGGAGGGCCTCACTATCCCTGGGGAGGGGGGGGGAATAGGGGAGGCCATGGGAGCATGGGAGAGCAATGGAATGGGGGGATGGATATGTAAATATGAGTGCCTCTAAAATAAATATATATAAATATTTATTTGTACACATACACAAATAACTATAATTTCACAGATATGTTAATTTACCACATCACAGTAACAATTTTACCAACAAAATATACTGTGCTATACCTCATGACAAGGTAGTTAATACTTTACATAAGCACAGTGAAATTTATTTTTAGAAAAGAAACAAGTAAGTTGAGCATTTCTGGAATTTTTATTAAACAAACAAACGAACAAAACAAGAAAAAGAAAAAAGAAAGAAAGCCAGGGAAACCAGTAGGAGTGAGAATGAGGCATGAGGCATGGTGGTTACATAAACAACAGAGCACAACATGAGCTTACAGAGGTGTGGAAGGAAAAATGTTCCAAGTATAGGAATTAGCTGGGGAGGTTTTTTGTTTTTTGTTATTATTGTTGTTTTTTTAATGGGAGTGTCTTTTAGGAAACTGTGGAAAAGGACTAGAAGAAGTAGGAGCAATGTAGGGAAATGGCAACATGTCTAGATGCGAGCTGAAGGCCTGCTGGTCTAAGTATGGGAAGAAGTAGACTGAGCTAAGCGCCAGGCAGGCAGACCTGGAAGACTGCCTATTTGCTAGAAGTGGGGCATATAGGAGGAGCCAAAGCCAACACCTTGCTTTCCGGTTGGGTAGTGGGTGGGATGATGGAATTGCTGATGAAGCCATAGTGCTCTGAAGTAGGAAATGACTTAGGGAGGAAGGTGACAAGCTCAATTTGAGGTCTGAGGAGAAATGGAATTGGAAAAACAAGGATATGCGAAAAATGTTTTCATTTAAACCGGAAACCAAGCACTTAAGAATGTGTATGGAGGCTCCAGCAGGGGACAAAATGACTCAGACACAACCAAAGGAAGATTCCTGTCACGTCTCAGCAAGGAGCTTCAGTATATATACATCCCTTGCTGATCACTGAGATAGCCAACCACACAGGAATTTCCTATACAACCCCAGACTGTGACACCAACATTTACTCTCCATATAATGTTCTAAGACCATATGGCTTAAGTGGGCTCAGTTGAACTTCTGAAGCTTGGGGTTTGTGTTGTTTTGTCCTTTTATATAGATATGGCGACCAACCCCTACACATACACACTCCAGAAAACACAATTGTTAAAAGGAATGGAGTCCGTGAAGGAACATTGCAGACTCCCAAGACGTTACCTCATGGCATGAACATGTGTGTATAAGATAATGAGATAGGTCTCTCATCTCACAAAGTCAGGAGGGATGGGCTGGAATCCGGACCCTTGCAACTTCCTAGCTTACTGGAGACTTACGGAGGGGTAGCTAGAGTTCATTTGGTCTTCCCATTATTTGATGGGAAGAAATATATACAGGACAGGTTAGTGATTTTCTCAACACGTGTTTTATACAGCTTGTCTGAGGTTATCCGGCTAGTACATGAAGCCGGGTCTGCATCATCAAAATCCAAATAGTCATATTTTCTGACTGATTATTCTGTAGTAACCATTTATCTTTTTTTTTTTTTTTTTTTCTCCTGGTAACTCCTTGCGTCTGTTTTAACAAAGGGAAACAATGGCTTAGAGAAAGCACATGATTTGGCCAAAGTCAAGCAACACATATTAACGAAGGCTTCATGTCTAGATCATTGGTTGTGGAGCCTATCCCACTGTGTCCTCCTTTTTTCCTGGGAAGAAAGGTTCCTCCTCCTGTTTCAGACAGATCTGAAAGCAGAAACTGCTTATGGAAAACTTACTAATGGTGGCAGCTTAGAACCAGATAAGCATTGTCCCCTGAAGTCTTGATACTGGGAGTGATGACCAAGCAGGGTCATATTAAAGCCTTAGAGGGTCATATTAAAGCCTTAGAGAAATCAAAGAACCAAGGGACAACTTCCGGTTGTCCTCTTCAAAGCAGCCAGCACAAAGACTGAGTGTGTGGCTTGTCTGAAATCCTTGTACAAGTGGAACGGAGATAATAGCTCATCACGAAGCAGCAGTGATGACCTTGCTGTCACATCCCTCCCAACAGATTCAGGGGTATGGTCACTCTGTATGAGCCCAAGCCAGTACAGATAGGAGCAGATGGCATATGCACGGATGTGGGAAGCGGCGAACGTGCCCGGATTGTGAGAGCAGTTCACATTCCTCAGCATGGCGGTGAGCAGTCTCTGAATACAGGTGAGTGTGGGCTGGGGACAGTCTGCTCTTGGTGGCAGAGGTGAGGAGGAGATAAAACATTAGCATATATGATTTTGTTCTCCCTCCTGTCCCCTACCCTGCCCTGGGTGGTACCTCTTGCAGTTTTTGATCTTCATGGGTCATGGAGAGCAGCACAGTGCTGTTGCGAACCACAGGGATTTCCTGCCAGAGAGAGCCACTGGAGGCCATGGACAGACGCTGCAGATAGGAGTCTGAGGGCACCACTGCCTTTCGCCGATGCCGGGGGGAAGAGAGTCCAGGTGCCTCGGCCAGGCTGTCTAGTCGCTGCTGGCTCTGGATCTCTTTATTCAGAACAACATCACTGTACTCCTGATAAAGTAGCTGGGCTACGGGTGAGGATTCATGGGAGGAGAAAATCCTGAGAAAATGAAGTGAGTGGAGGCCCACAGCAGAAACTGCCATCTACAGCTGACCTCTGGCAACCCTTTCATCTGGACACCACCACTTTATTGCTGGCCGTCAAGAGTACCTGTCCCTCCCACTTTAGGGGGAAGCACACCCGAGCCTAGAGATCTGTTCCAAGGTACTCACAGGAGTTGATGAGCTTGGAGCAACGCCTTGAAAAGCCTCCCATCCCTTCCTTTGGTTTCTTCTCCCTGTGGAGTAGGCAGGTTTTGGGGTGCTTGATGACCAAGAGACAGAAGACCCCCAAGTGACTTTAGATGAAGAAATCTCTAACCTTCCAGACTCTCGATAGGATGTCAGGACCCAAGGAACAGTGGCTTCAACCTGTCCCCATCATGTATCTTTCCATTCAACCTTTCTCCCTTATCTCAAAGTCTAGAGAAGATCCCGAGGACTTTGGGGGAACTTATAAATTCAGTGAGACATGTCCAACAATAACCCCAGATGTTATATGGAAGGAGACTGGTTTCTAGCCATATGCCTGAGGAAGACAGCTGACCCATACATAGTAGGCAGAACTGGGCAGGTCCAGACATCTCCCTTCCCAACAGTCCTGGTGCCTTTCTTTTCCTCTCCTTACTTTCTGAAGATAGAGGCACCAGAAATTCTGGGTCCCAGTATTATTATGCACTGAAGTCCTACTAAGGAAATTTTTGTGTCATAGATAAAGACTGTACAGTTGAATTTGTGAGGAGCCAGGACAACTCACCGGAAAACAACAGAATCCGAAGAGCTAGGAGGTCTTCCCATGCCTGGACTTCTTAAATCTGCAAAGGGAAATGGGTGACATACAGGGAGAAGTGAAAGGATGAGCAGGAATCACAGATGAGCAGAAGGAAGACAGTTCTACTAGAATCTGGAAGAGAAGACAACACTAAAGCCAGACGCATTCTAGGAATCCAGTAACCCTGTGTCTTCAGCTAAACCACCAACCTTCACACGAGATGGGAAATGCACAAAGAAAGGGTGTCTAAAGTTCTTCAAGGCAGAGAGCAAGAAGGCACAGCCAATGGAGGGAGTTGGGCAGCTTCAGGAAGAGGTAGACTTTGGGGGAAGCCAGAGATGGAAGGGCAGAGAGGGAGGACGAACAATCTGATGGCATCATGGGGCCGTGAGTTCCTGAGTTGACGGTAAATGTGCAGGCTAGTGAAGCTGCGGAGAGAACAGTGGAGACCCTGGAGATGGCAGAACTAGAAGAAAGGCGTCGCCTAACGAAGATCTTTGTGCAGTCTCGGCTCCCCCCTTACCTGAAGAGCTCTCGGGCAAGAGAGAAGGTCTCCGCAGGCCTTGCCGGTTCCAGCCCTTGTGCTTGGTAGATGCCTGGCCAACAGCCTGTTCACTGACACTCTCTGTTCTCACTGGGTCCTGCCTATGGGGCCAGCTGGACGTCTTCTCCAGTTGGTGGTGATTGAGTTTTTCTGACTTTCTTGGTGCTAAAGCTGACCTCCATGTGTCACTACAACCCTCCTGAGGGGCTGATCTCCTGAAAGATCCTCTCACTGGGGGCTCAGATTCCTCAGTGAGCCCTGACTCATCTTTACCGGCAGGTCTCTGAAGTTCCGGGATCCAGGGAGTGGTAGGGGAAGAGGGACTTAGAAGGTTTGTCATGTTGCTGAAAGCCAGGCCAGGGGACACTTCACTGTTACACCTACTGGTGGGAGCCAAAGATTCTGTTGATCTTCCTGCGGCCGGGGGCCAGGAGGTCCGTCCAGCACAGAGAGTGGAGACTGGCCAGTCTTGGCCAGTGGGTCTTGGTTTGGCTTGATCCCCTGAATGTATAACTCCCCCCTGGATACTCCTGCTCCTCCCCTTGGATTTCGGGGGTAATGGCGGTGGTTCAGAGGGAGGGACTGGAGGTAGAGGCCTGTATATCCTTGGTATACTAGAGGGGGAGATGGGAGAATTGTGCTCAGGCTCATAGGGAGTTGGGGGTAATGGTTTGTTGTATCTCGGCCTTGAGATGGAAGCCTGAGTGTGGTGGGGACTTTCTGGGGTGGATGGCAGAGGGCGGTGCTGTCTTGCCACAACAGACTCAGGAACTAGGGGAAATGGGCCTCTAGGAGATCCATGTACCCCCGAACTCAGGGCCAATGGAGGAGGATGACTATGTCGCTTCAGTGTGGGGGCTCCTGCATGAAGATGGCCATCTCTCTCTACTGAGGAGCTATAGCTATGTCTCTTTTCTGGGGGAGGAGGGGGCAAAGCTTCAGGTGTCCTCGTATCCATGGAGACAGTGGGTGGAGAAGAAACATTCACCGGAGAACCTACAGCAAAGGCTGAGTGCTGTGGGGAGCCCCACAGCTGACCAGCGCAAGAATCGCTCGGCCTGTCTGGATTTGAAGGGAATTCTTCAGAGTCCTGTCTCACACCAAGGAAAGCAGCAGAGGATTCTGAAAAGACGATGCCGTCCCTACTTCTTCTGTTTCTCCTCGGGATCAAAGAGCCATAGATGGCGGGTTTGGGGGGCCTCTGCGGTAACTCCAAATGAGTGAAAGAAAAAGACATTCCCACAGAGTCTGGAGTCTGTTCTGTCCTGTGAAAGCCTGGGAACGAGTTACTTCTTAGATGTTGGGTGGCTCCAGTATAGCTGGTGAGAGGGTTGTGAGGGTTGCCCTTGTCAAAGGTACCACATGGGTCCTTGGTAGTTTTTGCAGGTACTGGAGGAGTCTCAAATGGCCCACAATGAGGCGGTGTGTCAGTTGAGAGAGAGGCTGCTAGGGTGTCCTTCCCAGGAAGGACAACTGGAGAGCTAACAGGTGACAAGGTGGCAGTGATCGGTAAGACTTCAGCAGGACTGGAAGGAGCTGAATTGGGTGTCCTTGGAGGAGTCATAGCTATATTAGAAGAGACAACATCAGTCCCCTGGATGGACACTGTCTCCTTCCTCACCCCGGCTTCTTGCCGGCTGTTGTGAGTCCTATCATCCAAGGGTTCTTCAGTAGCAAAAGAGTCAGGTGGAGAAATGGGTTGGAGAGACCACTCTATTGGCTCTGGTGCAGGAGTCAGAACTTGGGGGATCAGTTCCTGGGGAACGGGCTCCCTCTGAACCCCAGGAATATCAGCCACAGGGCAAGAGACGCCTGGAAACAATGTACCTGACGACAGAACCTCAGGAGCTACGAGAACCACCGGAGGACAATGCTTGTCCTGTTCTGTTCTCCCTTCCTCTGCTGCCTGCCCACCCTCACCTGAGGCTACGACCTCCTCCTGGTCCTCTGCTGGCACTGCTTTTCCTGTGCCACCATGATTTTCCTGCTTTCCACTCACACCCTCTGATTTCTCCACTAACCTTTGATTCTCTGCAGACTGAGCAGCCCTCCGCCTGCCTTCCACCGCCCTGCATCCCCTGTCCTGTCCCTCCTCTTCTGGATCCCTCCCGCGCCTGTCCTCTTGACCCCACTCCCTGGAATCCAGACCCTCCAACTCCCCACTGAGCTCACTGCTCTCCCTTTGTCCTCCAAGCATTACATGGTTTTGGACCTGTTCCTCTTTCTGTTCTTCCTCACTGCCATTAACCCCCTCTTCCTCCTCTTCCTGCTCCCCAGGAAGCCCATCAGTGCAAATGTTTTCCCTCAGAGTTCCTTCCTCCTCAACTTCCACTTCCTGTCCTTCCTGCTCCTCCAGTCCCTGGGCCTCCTGGGGTTGGAGGAGTCCTTGCCCTTGCTTTTCTTGTGTGTCTTCCAGCTGCAGCTGTTTCCCCTGCTTGAGCTGGTCACTCCCATGGCCCTCAGTCTCACCAGGGTGCTTTGTGCAGGGAGGCCAAAATCCTCTAGGGAGAGAGGGGCCTGGAGACCTTTCTTCTTCTTTTGCTTTGCTAATTGCCAATGCCAAAGACATGAGTTCTGGCTGCAATTCTATCTCCACTCTGCTGTCCACGTTGCTGGAAATGTCTAGCCATTCTTCCTGAACAGCACAGGCCAGGAGCTCAGGGACAGCTATTGTTCTTGACAGTCTGTCTTTAAGGTTCTGGGATACTGGTTCCCGCTGATCTACAGTGTCACAGGCCTCGGCCACAAGGATTTCCTGGTTGGCCTCCACATCTGAAGAAACTTCCTTTAAGAAAAACCCCATGCTATCAGGTGTGTGGTCACTCATGTCCCTTAACTCTTTCGGATGGTTCATCAAGGGTCTGTGTCCATCTGCCCACTTGTAGGATGGGTCTTGGCCTTCTTGAGCTTCGGGCTCCAAGGCAGGGATCTGACTGCTCCTCATGATAGCTTCAGGGATCGCCTGAACTTCTTCTACAGCAGAAATGGGTGCAGATGCTCCATGGTCAGGCTCTCCAGCCTCCATCAGGGCTGAATCCTAAAGAAGAATACAAAACAAAGTTTCCAGTGCCTCATCTGTGTTTGTGTACAGGGGAGAGATCACAAAGAAGACGAATGGGAAACTTCTTCAGTTCAATTCAGGATCACTCTTCAGGACAATGAAATGGGCACCAGCCCTTGTATGTGTTGCTTAACTTTATTTTTAAATTAAACCAAGCTACAATTCCTGTTTTTCATTTTTACATTTATTTTTATGTATACATAATCTGTATGTACACGCAGTGCCCACAGAGTGCAGAAGAGGGCAACTGATCACATGGAACTAGGGTTATAGGTGCTTGTGAGCCTTTAATATGGGTGCTAGGAACTGAACCCTGGTCTTCTGAAAGAGCAGCAAGTGTTCTTAACTGTTAACTCATCTCTATAGTTCCCAAGAGACTTAGAGGGGCTGGGGAGATGGTTCAGTTGCTAAGTGTAATAAAAATTTATCTAGAGAGAATGAGAAGGTGGCTCAGTTGGCACACACACACAAGGACCCAACACACACAAAAAAATACCAGGAGTAGTAATATGTGACTGTAATATGAAAGTGCAGGGGTGGCCAGGGACAGTCTAGTCAATCCATGAGTGCCAGTTCAGTGAGCACTTGTCTCAAAATACAAGGCGGAGAGCCTTCATGGAAGATGTCTGGCCTCTACAACAGAACACCACACACAGACACACACACACACAACACACACACACACACACACACACACACACACACACACACACGTTACCTAGTGACCCTTAAGTGTAGGACAATCAGCCGTGACCAAGACAAAGCTCCTGGTGGATCTTGAAGTCTCGTGGGAAAAACTGATTACAAACGATTCAATTAGCATTGAAGACCTTTGTCAAAGAGTTCCAGGAACTGCCAGTGGTCATTGCCCTCTAAATTCTATTATGCCATTGTCTATTCCTCCCTCTTCAACTCTCTGGACTCTCGGTGTGACTCAGCCTGGAATAACTACCAGACATGGTGGCTGACACACCCTACATCTAACAGCCCAGAGAAGCAGAGTCAGGAGTGGAACCGTCCCCCTGAGCTGCTGACATAGGATTAAAGTAGGTCAAGCTATTATAGCCCATGTACAACGGATGAGTCCGTTGCACAAAGTCTGGATTTTACTCATCTTTCTATTTTTATAGTGTCTAGCAGCGTTTTATAACTAATGAACAATTTTGTTTTTAATTATAGAGACAGCTGCTGTTAAACGGAAAGATAACCCACTTACTCTATCCGACGTGGCCGGAAAGCTGTGCTACCACCATTATGACACCGTCTTCTCTCTAACACCAGGTTAACTCCCCTCACTACTCCCGGCATTGTGACCTTCTACACTGTCTTCCCCCTTCCAAAAGAACACCTCATATCCTAGTTTGCAAAAAGTTAAAAAAAAAAAACAATGGAGAGATGCTGCTTCAATTTATTACAATTCAACAGCAGCCTGTCTTAGTTATCTTGTTCTTCCAGGTCTGTAGGCCATAGATCACCTCCTTAACCACCCTAGCAGTATCCAAGCAGTCCCAGGCATCCTTCATCTTCAGAGTATGTAAAACAAGCTCTGCCTATGCGCTGTCTTTATAGCCTCGCATGCCACCCTCTGCACCCAGTTTCAATAGGTGCCAGTCTGCCAGTATCCCCTATCTCACCGCTTTGGTGATGGCTGTGACTCACATCATAAGGACTCTCCTTCTTGGTATTTATGCCAGTGTACTGTCAGGACTTAGGCTTTAGGTTTCTAATTCCTCAAATGGGTCAAACCACATTTCTACTTCAAGTAATTAAAAATTACAACTCACTTCACTTCTCCCTTGCATTTATACCGTTTCAATTATATAATTATGTCATCTGAGTTAACCTCAGTCTCAACGAATGAATGACAAGCTGTGTGAGGCATGTTTTGTTCAATTGCCTACGTCTACCACAACAGTAGGCCCACAGTGAGTGAGTGCTCAATCAACATTTTAAACATAAAGAGTAAGTCTCTGGTTTCCCTCCTGGTCAGGAGTTCCCATAGCATGCTCAGACATCTTCGTACCTGGAGAACAGCTCTGCCTCAACCTCCACACATAAGGTTCATTTTCCACACAAAACAATACTTATTGTTTACATTCCTTGTTATCTTCTGACAAGCCCTGAGATTAATATCAAAAATTCAGCAAAGACCATACATACTGTACTATCTAGCCTATGCCTTCCTTTTCCAGCACCTGCCTCTACCCTCAGCTCTCACCCCCTTTCTCCAGCTATAGGCCTTCATGTGTGGTGCTCCTCTGCTGGCATTTGGACCCAGAGAATTCTACCACACACTGAACGGTATCGGGATCTCCCACCCTCCGCCATGTTAACTATGCAGTTCCCTCTACCTAAAGTTTTATGGTTCTTGGGAGAGATGTACAGTCAAAAGGGTATGCTTCGATTTTCGCTTCTGGAGTTTTGACTCTTTGCTACCTTTTAAGTCAACTGTAGAAATCATTTAAAATATTTGAATATCCTTTTCCTTATCTATAAGAGATGAGAAAAATTGCTTCCTTCACAGTTCTAATGAAGATTAACTAGTACTATACAAAAAAAGTTCACTGGTACCTTTAAAAGTCTCAGAAATTGCAGGTATTATTGCTCTGAGAGATAGGAGCAATAGTAATAAAGTGCAGGAACGAAACAAAAGATTTTAAGCTACAGAGGCCTTTCTAGAGACACAAGACCTTGCTCCGTCTGCAGATAGTAAAACTCAAGCTCAAAGGCTCCATTTCCAAAGAAAATGACCCAAGTAAACTGAAACAAAGACTCCTGATGTGAGTCTACTGTAAGCAAACTGTCATTTAGCCACAACATAAGTGAAGAACCTATGAACCTTGGGACTCTTAGTGCACCCTCCACTGTGCAGCTTTCTGGTCGACTCCAGGTTTACCATGGAAACCCACCCATGAAACTGCCTTTCGTTGTCATGCAGAGTGGCTGTGTACACACACACACACACACACACACACACACACACACACACACACACAGAGTGACTTACCTACCCTTGCAGTCTCTATGCAATAGAATCTGACATAACCAAACAGGCAGGTACCTTGCAGATGTTGTATGTGACAAATTCCTGGTAACCTCACAGATGCAGATATTATCTATATGGGGCAAATAGATATGACTGACATAAATGCACCTCGGCTGGAGGATTTTTATGTTCTTTTCCAGCTAACTGGCAGTGTGTGAGTTGCTCTATCTAGCCCTTAAGCATGAAATACACAAATGATATGTAATGTGACCTTATTCTCCACATGTTAAATAACACATTCGTTTACTGACACCTTCTGAAACTTGCTCCTACCTGCCTCAGAAAACTATGTGACAAACACTGTTATCTTTCCTCACCAACGTCTGTATTGTCTGGATCCCTATCTCCCAACATCATCTTACCGTAAAAAAGGGACTCCCTGGATTTACAAAGGAGTTCCTTCCATAGCCACATTGCATCTACACACACTATGTGCTACGCAGATATTTTCAGTTCTGATCTAAGAACACAATGAATGCCTGTCTCTACAACTATGTCTTTTATCTTTCCAGAAACAGGGTAGTTGCCGGGTGGGTGCTGGTGGCACACACCTTTAATCACACAACTCCAGAGTCAGAGGTAGGTGAATCTCTGTGAGTTCAAGGCCAGCCTGGTCTACAGAGCAAGTTCCAGGACAGTCAGGACCACACAGAGAAACCCTGTCTTGAAACCCTCCCCCCCATATACCCCTGAAAAAAAGAAAGAAAAGATACATGGTAGTCACCAAAGGTAGCGCATAACCTAGTTCCCACAGTTAATTCTACCTCCATGATTCTACACAAATAGGCATGACCTGGCTAGAATGTGGAGAAAACAAAAGGAAATCTATAAAACATGGTCTTACTCATATGAAGGCATTAGAATTAGAATGGATTTTTTTTTTTAACTACCCATTCCGTTAAGATTTGAAATGTCCTCATAGCCTTCTCATCTGAGGTGACTAATCACTATTTATCTGCACCCTGGCAGAGACAGGTCACAGCATCACAGGAAACTGGCTGCCCTCCAGACCAGAGACATTTCGCATCTTCAAGACACCATGCTGTGTAACTTTTTAGGAGACCAAGCTCCAAGTTAGTCTCCTAAACTTGTACAGAACACAGCAGACCTCCACAGTCTCCTCTAGACACTCCCTCAGCACCTTAGCTCTTGTCTATTTCCAATCACCAGGTATCAAATGATTTCAAGGATACCCTTACTTCTTGGGATTGCTTGTGCATTTATTTACAACGGCATCTACACTTCTGCCTACAGGAGGAAAACAAATCTCCCACCTTCAATCCAAAAATATACTCTCTTACTTTCTTTTAGCCCACACGATCACCCCACAGATATGTAACTTGATTCAGTGTTTGACCCCACTGCTCTCAATATTCCAAAGACACCAGAATGAGGGTAGAACGGCACCACTGCTATTAAGACCTGTCCGACCAACTTGGTGGAGAACGGAATACACATCTTTAACCGATTGCCTCAGAGGACAGATGGCCTCATATAAGAATATTCTAAGTGAGGATGTTTACGTCCTCGGACCCACCTGTGGCTGTGGGGCCATCCACTCAGGTAAGGTGTGACTTGACTAACCTTGGTGACATCGTTCCTTTGTACTTTTATAGGCACTCTAAGTGGAAAGTAGGGAGTCCTGTTTACAACGAAGGCTGTCAATCACCGTTTGTTTCTATACCATTCTGTTCAAAATACCATCCCAATAAGAGATCCCATTTGTGCCCACACCAGAATAAGTGACTATTTCAGACACCACAAATGTCTGTCCCAAAGACAGACAAGTGCATAAAGTGACCACAGACAACCTCAGACAAATTACATTATGGGCAGCCACACCCCTCTTCGGGAGCCCTGATACATGAAAACTTTGGCTATATCTGGAATTTCTGTATTCTTTTGGAAAGAGGGATATCTTTGCATTCCTTCTGACTTCTTCCTCTTTTACCACAGTCTTAGAAGTTACACCTCGGTCCCCTGCCCAGCTCCTCCCCTCCTCCCCCCAAGTCCTTTCAATGTTCATGACTTCAGTCACAGGCCTGAGGACTGGTTAACAAATAATGACTGTTTTGATAGAGCCTGGAGCTTCCATACCCCAGGTGTAGATAAAGCAGGAAGTCTGGGAAGAGGCCACATTGGGGGTTGTTTCTCTGGGGCTTGGTGCTTTTGAAGTCAAGCAGGGAGCACAGTGGGGGGGGGGTGCAACGGAGGAAGGAAGCAGAAAGGAAAACACCCTCTCGTCCTCCTCTGTTTGGTGTTCCCTTCCCCCGCAGTCTGACCCTTTGCTGGCCAGAGTTCACAGCTAGGCCGACAGGAGGACAAGAGTGTCCAGGGAACCCAAGATCCAGGAAGCGGGGAGGGGAGCTGAGACTCGAAAACTGAGGCTCCAGGATTAACTATCCGGGGCCAGTTCTGCTGAAAGGCGTTTACAAAAGATGCTCGCTCTCGGAACCGGGGCTCTGAAAATGGGCTCCTGCATCCGCAATCTGGCTGGCTGCTCTAAACTTTCACGCTTTTCTAAGAACCTTATTGCACCGAGGCCAACGAGACGCTCCCTATAGACAGGTAAATAGGGGAGAGGGGACTCAGAGCAAGGATCCCTGTTACGAACTTCAGAGCCTTGCCTAACAGCGGAGAGAGTTGTGTACACACACACAGACACACACACACACACACACACACACACAGAGACACACACACACAGACACACACGTACACACACACAGAGACACACACACACACACAGACACGTACACACACACAGAGACACACACACACACACAGACACACACACACAGACACACACACAGACACAGACACACACACACACACACACACACACACGTACACACACACACACACAGACACACAGACACACACACACACACACACACACACACACGTACACTCACACGTACACACACACACACCGGTACGCGGAGATAACGAAGCAAGCAAGGCCCAGGCCTGGGCTACCGGGAAAAAGAAAAGAGAATAAAAGGGAAACAATAACACTTCCAGGTAAGGTGCAGTCTAGAAATTGAAACTCAGGAATCCCTTATCATAGCAGTTAGCTTTCCCCAGGCCCCCGACTCTGTGGGTGGAAAGGAAAAAGTTCTGATTGTTGGCCCGGGAACATCGCAGGGCAGGGTGCCCATTTCCGAGGCGCAGACCTGGCTGGAAAGCAAACTTTTCCAGGAGGCCATTCCTCCCGGCTCCCTTCCTCTTCTCCACCAGGTACTCAGCCCCCCACCCGGGGCCCGGCCCACTGGCCCAGCCCCCCATTTCCGGAGCCTGCGCCCCGGGACCTGGCATGGACCGGTCCCCGGGGAGGCCTAGTTCCCTCTTCTTTCCCGCCCCTGCCTTCCCACCGCCCGGCGCCTCAGCCACTTGGAGCCCGGGGCTGCGGGGAGAGGAGGACACCCACCTGGTCGGAGTCACATGCTGCCCCGGGCCGGCCCGAGAGTCCCCTCCAGGTCCCGGCGCCCGCCGCGGTCCCCAGCCAGGCCCGGCCGCCCCGGCGCCCCACCCGCGGCCCGCCCCTGCCGCCGGACGGGAGGGAGGGACCCGCTTCTCCTAAGGAAGTTTCAGGTGAGGAAACAGGGACACACCTTCCCGGGGGAGGGCCGGCTCCCGGCAGAGCTGGGAAGTGCGAGCTCTGCGCCGGGGCGGACCCACGGCACCCGAAGGCCACCGCCGTCCAGGGCCGGAGCCCCGGCAGCAGCCGCTTGGGAAGCCGCATAGAGACCCGGGACATGGGACTCCCCGGTGTCCCGTGTGTCCCTGAACGCCCCCTGCCAGGAGACTTCTTCCTCCGTGGGTTCTCTTCAGGTCTCCAACTGAGTCTCATCCGACCCGGTTGGCCCTGGAGTTTGTCTTTGGCTTGCTGATGTTCCAGGAAGCATCTGAGATTTGTGATTGTGTGTGATTGTGTGTGATTGTGTGTGTGTGTGTGTGTGTGTGTGTGTGTGTGTGTGTGTGTGTGTGTGTGTGTGTGTGTGTGTGTCTTTAGTGTCTTTACCTTCGGGATGTAATGCAATTTTCTCTTCCTTGGTGTTTGGCATAAGATAAAGGGTGTCTCTTGCTCAAGTTCTCCTGTCTCTGTGTCTGTGCCTCTCTGTCTCTGTCTCTCCCTCTCTGCCCCTCTGGCTTCCTCCTATTGTCCCTCCCTTCGTTGGGTGCCTCTGAAACATGTCTTTTCTGCAGATAATCCTGTTTGCCTCCGTATTCCTAGGTTCATTTCAAGATCCCATGTCCCAGTTTATATGATCCTTCTCTGTTCTTTCCAGTATTCTGAGAGTGTATGTGTTTGTTTATGTTTAATTCTTAAGCCTGTGTCTTTGGTCTGTTACAAACACACACACACACACACACACACACACACACACACACACACACATCTTCTCTCTTTCTCTTTCTCTATCCCGTTCCTAAGCATAGGCTGTCTCCCCAAACCCATTCATTCTGTAGTAATGTGTGTCCAGGAGAATATTAACAGGCTCTTTGGCTGTTTTGCTTTCAGGAAAGCTGTGGCCCACAACGTCAAACAGCTTCGTGAGTAGACTTCTCTGGTCCCTGTGTCCGTCAGCTGCTCCACTGACCTGGCAGAAGAGGCTAAGCAGTTGTATGGAGGCCCTGTGGAATAAAACTTGACCGAGCAAGAATGGCCTCCTCTCTGATAGTCCTGAAGCAATGTTGTGTTCAAGAAATGTCCTAGTTCCTTCCGTCATGCTCCTTTGAGGGATTAAATTTTAAACAGTTTAGCTAGCTTTGACACACTCAGTTGTCATGAAATATACAGGAAGTAACAGGAAATGCCAAGACTAGGCTTCAGCCATATAAGGGCAGGCCAGCATGCTTCATAAACCCAGGAAAGGCATAAGAACAAGGAGTGAAACGAATCGGAAAATTAAAGCTGGCTGAAAAGTTGAAACTCCTAGTTTGCTGGGAGAGAGAACTCCAGCAATCAGAAGGTCCTGATCTCTCGTTGGTGAACAGGTTTTGTCAGCTTCTGATGTAGAAGTTACTGATCTCTTGACAGCTTCCGAAATGCTGCCTGTGAGTAGCCAGTATGGACAGAGAGCAGGACATTCATTTTGCTGCCCTTGGCTCCCCTCAGTGTCCGCTCTCTGTTTTCTCTCCATCTGGGCCTCACAGCAGGAACCTCCTTGCGTTTGTTGAGCAATATTTTTGTTCTGTAAGTCTCCACCCTTGTTTCTCTGCTCTCCAGCTCCTGTCCCAAGTTAAGCAGGGGAATCGATGTTGACCTGGCTTTCCCACAGGTAGTAGGATGTAGAAAAGTTGAACTGATGCCTTAGGGAGTTTTCTCTCCTTGAGCCTGCCCCTGTCTTCAGAGTATCCCTGAACATAAAACCAGTTTAGCTCTCCTCATCTTGCAGACTGAGTGTCATTATTTAATTCATATTTTTCTTCTACCTTTCTTGGCGCCTGGACTTTGTAGTAAGGGTTGTCATCCTGTCCTGAGTTAAAGAGACGTTATTTGGGCTCATACTTCTTCTAAAACTCTTAGATAAAAGGGGGAATGGTCAGTGGAAAGAGGATAGGGTACAGGCTCATTCAGATGTACACTTGAATATTTGAAAGTTAACCGCTGCCACTCATTTAGCAAGAAAATGTGGGATGTTAACTTTCTGGTGCTTTACTTCAGTGTTTCTATATGTTCTTGCCTGTAGTCATTAATAGTAGCACCTCACTGGGTTGCTATGGCAACTCAAGAAGGGATATAGGGAAATCCCTTGTACAAGCTCGCTATATGGTGAAGGTGCTGGATATGGGTTATTTTCCTTTTCTAATCTCTAAGAGGACCTGACAGTGATGCATATGAAATGGGAATGAATTTATAGTAGCAAGATAAGAAGAAAATGGATTTGGAATAAAGTTATTGTTAAATTAGAGCTGTATTTGGTGCAGAAGGATAAACACAGGCTCTGGAGTTTGAGGTCACTTCAGTCAGAGAAAGTGCCTCTGAAATCCAGTTAGAGTGAGGAAAGCAACAAGGAACTTCCTTACGTAGTTCTACATGTGAAGGCTAAATTGTTTTGCAGTAGGAATGCACTAGTCGCCATCGCCTCGAAGACATTCACCTGGTGTTCCCTGTTGGGCAGCTCCAGATTCCTGCCTGTCCTGTGTCAGCTCCTTGAATGCTGCTCACTCCTGCCTTTGCTTTTTGCCTGTTTGTATACTCTACCTTTAAACACTTTGGACTGGAGTTTGAGTGAACTTCTTCATTTGGGTGACTGTGGTCCTTTTGTCTCTGACCTTTAAATCCATCCTAACTTGGCCACTATGGTTCTTAGCTATTTTGTTAATAATTTGATGAACATATTTTTTTTCCTTTTCTCATTTTGGTTTCCACTTATTTGTTTTCTCAATCTTCCCACACTGGCACTTACTCAACTCAGTGCTATCCGAGGCACAGGTACTAATTAACACCTTCATTTGTTCCCATCATCCTTTGCTCTGTGTGTATTCACAGACACCAGATATACAAAGATCAGGCCTCTGTTTCCAAGGAGCTTCCCGTCACATCAAAGTAACAGACAACAGACAATGATAGCCAACTGTGGGTGCATAAAGGAGAGTAAACTTCACTGTGGGGAGAGCAGAGGTGACCTGGTAGGTGACTATATTTTATCAGAGGTATTATAGAAAGTGATTCTTTATTTGTAAAAGAAGATACAGCAAAGGCAGATGAACATTGAAAATAGGACGTATAATTAGAGAAGCCTGGGTATCTTCTCATCAGGGAAGTGCAATATAGTGCAGGTTTAGCTAAAGGAATGGTGAAATAACGGAGAAATGTTTGGGAGTGGTGGTCAGGCAACCACATCCAGGAAGGCCTGTGGCCATTCATTCCATCGAGTTTAGGTCACAATGTGATCAGATTAGATGTCAAGAAAAAGCCACTCTTGTTGGAATGTGGAGAATAGATTGGAGTGGGTAATGAAATGGAGATACCGGGGAAGCCCATTGAATGGTGTGGTTGATATCTTGTTGCAAATGACCATCTGTGGGTAAAGTAGATGACACCTGGAACCAATGCTGGAGGAAGAGCAAGCAAGAGAGGAAAGGGAATTAAGGGTCAGGATGATGCTTCTTGAAGGCAAATGATAAATTCAGAGCGAAAAGTTGACTATGGGAAAAATACAATAGTTTGCTCACAGTAGGCTGATGGGGTAGGATGAAGGCCCCAAAGTCAAGCCAAACACTTATAGCCAGTATTGTTTTATAAAAGTTGTCAGGAACACAGGGTGGGGGAGAGCCCCTTGAACATGATGCTGGGCAGACTGGATACCCACATGCAGAAGAATGAAAGTAGAGCTCATTCTCTCCCCTATACAAAAGTTAATTCAACACTGATTAAAGAACAGAAATGGAATCTTCTGGAAGAAAATAAAGAGGAAGCAAAGGGAGATATAGTCAGGGGACCCCAGCAAATGACTCAGGTAGCACGGGAAATCATCCCGAGAGC
Organism: Cricetulus griseus; assembly: GCF_003668045.3. Taxonomy (NCBI): domain Eukaryota; kingdom Metazoa; phylum Chordata; class Mammalia; order Rodentia; family Cricetidae; genus Cricetulus; species Cricetulus griseus. The sequence goes on from NW_023276806.1 coordinate 226,161,011, forward strand.
TTACAAATGGCATCACAAGGAAAAGTGTTTGCACTACAAAGGAGACAGCCACCGAATCAAAAGAGAACTTAGGATTGGAAAGATTCTTGGCCAATTATATGTCAGGCAAGGAATTAATATCCAGAATACGTGAAGAACTGTAAGGATTAAACCCTCAATACCAAATCATCCAGTTAGTAAATGGGCTGTTTAGAAATTCCTTCTCAAAGGAAGGATTACAAATAGCTGGTAAATATTTGAAAAATTGTTGAACATCCTTTACCCTCAGGGAAATGCTGATTAAAACTGCTTTGAGATGCCATGTGACTGCAAGGATGACTATCATCAAGAAAAGAGACAACAATGCTGGGCAAGAATATAGGAAAAGTGGAACTCTCATATTTGTTGGCACAGCTGCTCTGGATATCAGTATGGAGGCTTCTTATAAAACTAAAAATGGAATTACCACACAACCCAACTGTACTTCCAGACATACACCTGCAGGTCTGAAAGGCAATATACCACAGAGGTATTCACATACCCATGTTTTCTGCTGCACCAGTCACAATAGCTAAAAAATAGGGCTAGCCTAGATGTCGATCAAGAAATCCATGGATAGGGGCTGGAGAGATGGCTCAGTCTTTAAGAGCGCTGGGGACTCTTCCAGAGGGCCTGGATTCAGTTATGGAACTCCAGTTCCAGGAGATTCAGTGGCTTCTAGCCTCGAAAACCTCTAGGCATCTATGTGTAATTTTTTTCAAAAATTAAAAAAAAAGAATGACTGGATAGAGAAAAATGTATATATACACACTAGAAGTTTAGTCAGTAGTAAAGGAAAATGAAAGGATGGCATTTTAAGGCGAATGAATGGAACTGGAGATCATGTTAAGCAAGATAAGCCAGATTGAGAAAGACAAACACTACTATGATATTGCTAGGAAGGTAAATACATTAACACCCATACTCCCCTGGTCTGTGGAGGCTTGTGGTTCTTGAAATGTGTCCTGTGAAAGAGGCACATATGTCTTTGTCTGTTTCCTGCTGCTGAGTTCTTTGTAAAGGAAGGATGTAGTGATGTATTATTTATAATTTATCAAAGCTTGACTGAGGATTCAGAAAAGCAAAGTCAGCCTCAAGCTATGGAGACCAGGCAGTGGTGGCACACACCTTTAACCCCAGCAGCCAGAAGCTAGGAGGTGGTGGTACACACCTTTAATCCTAGGACTCAGGATTAAGAGGTAGACAGATCTCTGTGAGTCCAAGGCCACCCAGATCTACACAAGATTGAATCAGTCTAAAAGAGAATTATAGCTCACGCCTTCAATCCCAGGACTCATGAGAGGTATATAAGTTAGTATGAGGATTCTATAGTGGCATTCATTCTCCAGCCACACTGAGATGAGGCAGCAGTCTGAGGCTTGGTGAAGAGCTCAAGCATGGATCAGCCTTTTCAGCCTGAGCTAGAGGTGAGAGCTAGTGGCTTGCTGCTTTGCTTTCCCAATCTTCAGCTTGAACCTCTGCGTCATTTATATTTCATGTTAAAAAAAAGAGGTTCAATTTGGCTTCCAAACATGGAGGCACCTCCAAGTGCCAGCACCAACAAAGGGCCTTATACTGTTTTGGTGCATGGTAGGGGTTGAGAAGAGGGAGAACACAAGTTAAAGCCTTTGTGACAAGCAAGAAAGGTATTAATCTGTGCAGAAGCCTGTGTCTCCATGAATGAAACGTCTTTTAGGCCCCAGCTCCCATACTGCTGCACTGAGGAATTAAGGATCTTAAGTGCAGAGATTGTGTCCTGTCTCTTCATATTCCTAGTGTTGGAAAACAATCATGTAGCAAGTTAGCCAGTGAATGTTTGTTGAATAAATAACAAATATGACAAATAGTATATATGAGGATACATAAAATGTTACAATGCATGGGTGAGTAGCCTCCTTTGATACTTTTACATACACAAGAGCGTCATGACCACTTCCAACGGTTACAGAAAAACAAAGACCAGGGAGGCAGTCTACTCCTTCACATAACGGTCTTCTTGGGTGTATTTAATTCCCAAGGTACCTCATCTCGTCTTAGCTGGCCCCTCTTCCTGTGCTCCTCTAAAACATCTCTTGAGCATAGCTTTTTTGTTTTTGGCAGTTGGCTCCTCCCATAACACACCTCTGGCGTGCACACACACACACACACACACACACACACACACACACACACACACACACACACACACACACACACACACTCACACACACACCTAGGGATGCCTAGCTGCTAGAATAGTGTTGACTCTCAAAGCTTGACTCACGTGTCCTCATAGCTCTGGTGCTTCCTGAAGTACCTACCTGTGGGATTGCTTGTCCTCAGGAGCTTCACTTTCTCCCAACAGTGACGCAAACCTTTGTTAGCCAGTGATGATCCAGTTTTGAGGCTCTAAGAGGAACAGGGAAATTAGAAGTCCTAGTTACACTTAGGCCTAGAGTGAGGTTGGGTGCAGATGTAGATATTCTTTTTTTTTTTAAACTCTAACAAATGCAGAAACAACACAGAAAGGAATGACAGTGTGTAAATATGTAATCACCCACTTAAGAGGAACCGTACCGAGTGCAAGGTAAAGGCTTTCTGAGCCTAGGTCCTGCCTTCCTTCCCAGTCTTCCTCTGAGGCTTTCTCAAAAAAACAAAACAAAACAAAGAACAACAACAACAAAAGATATATGACCGATGGAGCAGTGCTTTATTAAGGAGGAGGAAGAGAAGTAAATAGTAAACAGAAGGAGGAGGGAGGAGAGTAATAACAGTAAATAGGTTTGAAAAAGTCATAAGGAATTATGCTGTTAACTGTTTACCTAGAATGCCTTGAATTCATGTAAATTAGTATATATATATATATATATATATATATATATATATATTCATGTGAATTAGCACACACAGTTCAGTAAAATTTTCTCATCTCAGCTGAGAGTGCTCCTCCTTGAGCCATAGACTATCTGTGTTGTTTGAATAGGTATGGCCCCCATAGACTCCGGTGTTTATGCACTATTAGGAGGTGTGGCCTTGTTGGAGGAAGTGAGCTACTGTGAGGATGGGCTTTGAGGTCTCCTATGCTCAAGCTACGCCCAGTGTGACATATAGTCTTCTTCCTGCAGATCAAGATTTAGAACCTCAGCTTCTTCTCTAACACCATGTCCGCCTCTGTGTTGCCATGCTTCCTGCCATGATGATAATGGACTAAACCTCTGAAACTGTAAGCCAGCCCTAGTTAAATGTTTTTCTTTATAAGAGTCGGCAGGGTCAGCTTGGTAATGGTGGCACATGCCTTAAATCCCATCACTCAGGAGGCAGAGGCACGTGAAACTCTGAGTTCGAGAACAGCCTGGTCTATAGAGTGAGTTCCAGGACAGCCAGGCATACACACAGAAACCCTGTGTCATAAAAAAGGAAAAGAAAAGAAAAGAAAAAAAGAGTGACATGGTCATGGTATCTCTTCACAGCAATAGAAACCCTAAGACACTATCTAACAAAAATCCCTCTTTTGAGTTGATGGTCCTGGTTGTTCAAGAGACTCCTCAAACATTATAGGCCTTTGTTATTGCCCTTAATACCCTATCCTCCAGGGGTGTAAAGTAAGTCCCTATTACTGAAGGCACCATACACTTCAGATCTAGGGCTCAGAGTACCAGAACTGGAACTGATCTAAATGCCTCCTCCTAGAGCTTTCATGGTACCAGAAACATTATACAAGCTTTCAAAGGAGGGAAGCAACCAATAGTTTTACCTAGATATATATAGTGCCCCAAAGCCACAATGACATCCAAGGGTGCAGGATATGGCAAGCATATCTTGGCAGTAATCAACAACTCTCTAATTGGGTCTTAAGACCCACTCAACAAGAGGGAAATCATGCCTGGCCCTGGAAACCTAACCAACTACCCAAGGCTTCTCAAGTTTGTATCTTCAATGAGAATTTATAACCTCCGCTTAACTAAACCAGCATAATCCCTATCTGCATTCTAAATATTTATCCTTATTCCCACAGAGAAAGTACAATTCTTACCCTGTGTCAAGGAAACTTCTCTTTGCAGCAGAGACCACTACAGCAAAACAACAGAGGTGTGAAGCCCAGTCTCAACTGATACATCACAGCACAATTGCTGTACCTAAGTCCAAAGGAACATTGAACAACTGGGGACAGGAAGATTGTGAGAGACAATCTTGTAAAGCTGAGTGCTGGCATTAAAGGTGTGTGACACCATGGCCCAGTGTGAATTTCGTCTTAAAGTGGGTCATCAATTAATGCTTTATTAAATAAATGAGTAAATTCACCCTAGAAAGATTTAAAGTTTTGCTCTATTGCTGATCATGTGATTCTAGACACGGTGCTGATCTTTCTGTTCATGTAGAAAACAAAAAGCTGTGTGTATCCATACTTGTTTAGTTATGGTGGTGCTGTGAGAATTCATTTGTGTCAGTCACCCTGGGCTGCTGTAACAAAACACTCCAAATGCGATAATTTAAACAACAGATGCTGACTTCACAGCTTGGGATGTTGGTATGTCCTATATCAGGTGCCAAAGATTTGGGTCCAATAAGGACTCTCTTCCAACTGGCAGTTGGCTAATCTCTTGTATTCTGTAAAGAGAATAGGCTCTGTTGACTCTTCCTCTTCCTATCCTGAAGGCCCTGCTCTTATGACCTCACCTAAATTCAGTAATTTCCTCAATGCCCCACCTAAAGTCTTCACATTGACTTTAAGACTTCACTTGTTTCTGGGTGGTGGTGCTCTGGAGGCAGAGGCAGATGGATTTCTGTGGGTTTGAGACCAGCCTGGTATACTGAGCTAGTTGTAGGACAGAGAACTTAAGAAGATGTCTTACACAAATCCTTAGCCTGTTTTTATTTGTGAGTCCATACATAAAATCTGTTTGTCATATGTGACATGGAAACAGAAGGCATCTATTAGGGGAGGGGAAGGGAAGAGGAAGGGGTGGGTGAAGGAACAAGAGGGTTAACAGGGGCGACTCTGATCCAAGTCCATGATATTTGGTGAAACTGTCAGGAAACCCATTGCTTTATATGATCAACATACTGTAATAAAAACTTAAAAGAAAATTACAATTCTGCTTAAATCTTAAAGACAAACATCCAGGTGAGTGAGTGAACAACCACTTTAAGTGGAACGAGTCTCTTCTGTCTTGCTCATATTCCATTTCTGTTTCACTTGGGGTGCTGATTATCACAGAGACTGGGGTTTCCTTCTTCTGCTCACTGCATACTGAGAAAATCTGTCACTTTGGTTTATAATGAAACAAAGGAATCCTTAGTGTAAGGATTCAGGCATTATGCTGTCCTGCCCCGTCACCTGGCAGAATGCACTGGGACAGTAAGTACCCTGGTCAGCCCAGGTGCAAAGGACCCCTTTAAAAGAAAGACTTCTGCCCACTTAGGCGCTCCCTTTTCTCTTCTGTTCTCTCTGTCTCTGTGTCTCTTTACCTTTTCACCTCTTTTCTGTTTGTTTCCTTCCCCCTTCCCTACCCTTTGTAACTTCTCACTAAGCTCTGTCTGCTGGTATGTTTGTCCCCTGCCTAGGTCAAACCCACCTGCCATGGAAACTGCCAAGGTCCTAGTCAAGCTTTTATCATAACACTTAGAGCACACATGTTAAGAATATTCAATAAAGATGACAGTAGCTAGCCTCGAATCTCTGAGGGAAACTCCAACTCTAGTCACATTCAAGGCTAAAGATGGTAGAAATCCTGACCGGACGTGAGTCCTGGGAATTAGTGATGTTGAGTGGGAAAGCATGAATCTTGACTGACATCTAACCTTGAGATAGTGCTTCCTTTTTTCCAAGACAGAGGGTTGTAAAGATTGAATCTTGATGACAAATTAGGGGAGGTACTAAAGAAACAGAAAGACTAGTACTAGGAAAGTCACAACACTCATTTTCAGTCTGAATTGGAAAATAGAATTCAGTAGGAAAGTTGTAATCACCTTTCAGAGATATGTTGGAAGAACAGCCAGTCCCCTGTATCTACAGGCTTATTTGTCTGTACTGAAGAAATAGAGATTGCTTTGCCTGACATTAACAGAAAGACATAGTGTAATAATAAGTATTTGCAAGCTAGGAGGGGTGGCACACAACTTTAATCCCAGTATTCAGGAGGCACAGGTGGGCAGATCTCTGTGAGTTCAAGGTCAGCCTTATCTACACAGTGAGACCCTATCTTAAAGATTTATTTATTTATCTTATTTATTTATTTATTTATTTATTTATTTATTTATCATGTATATAGTGCGTGACAGAAGAGGGCACCAGATCACATTACAGATGGTTGTGAGCTACCATGTGATTGCTGGGAATTGAACTCAGAATCTCTGGAAGAACAGCCAGTGCTCTTAACCCCTGAGCTATCTCTCCAGCCCCCGAGACCCTATCTTAAAAAATAGACAATAATCCTCAATAATTTGCATTCTACACATTATAGTGCACTTACATTGCATTTAGCATCACAGGTAATCTGAAGATGGTTTAAAGTACATGAAAGGGTGTCTGCATGTTGTATGTAATTAACTAAAGTAGTACTGTTTTATATAAAGGGTTTTGGTCTCTGAGGAATTTGGCATCCAGAGGTTCCTGGAATTGATTTCCCCAGGGGGCTGTCACATGTGTTGTGAACTCACAGTTTCTATTCTTATTTTCCCTATTTTCCTATCTCTTCATAATTTTATCATATCTATATGTAGCTTTGTAAACATGCTTATGAGTCATATTTTTTCCTGTAGGAGAAGGACATACATATGGAGATGTTTATAGTAACTTAAACATTTGGTAGAAAGGGGAGGGGAGGGCTCCAGCAGTTTTTATTGTGGAAGTATAAAGCCAAATGCTATTTTTATACAAATCTCTCTTTTTCCTTCTAGTTGGGATAAGCTAGGAGCCTGTCTTTTGTTTTGTCCACCTCATCATATCACTTATTGAGTTCCCTTTCTGTTCCCTCTTTTTGTGGTGGATACAACACAGAACACAGGCTGTTAATTATATGCTATTTATTTCGAAAATGGAAACAATCTTGGTTTTTGTTCCTACTGCTCTAACCCTGCCTTTTTACCAATACAAAATTGCTAGCCTATTCCTTATCGCTAGGCCCCGGTTGTCTATGCCTGGAGGGTCGTCTTTTTCTGTCACAGCCCCCAGGGATTTCACCTAGTACAAAAGACCTCTTTTCCACCCTAATTCCTACTCTCCCATTCTTTCCAAAACACACGAGATTCTTCTACTACTTGTGAGACTGGGCGCAGAGTACCCTGGGCCCTCAGGCCTCTTTGCTCATTGCTCTCTCCTGTTTCTGTGAGAGTAAAGAAGTGGAAAGAGACAATTGCAGGCACCTGTGTCAATGCTGATGATTCTCACAGCACAGAGGAACGAGACAGAAGAGAGGAGAGCCAAGAGTGAAGACCAGAATCGATGATGCCATTTTCCTCAAGAGAAACATTCTCCCTTATGATATAATTATTCTTGCCTTGGTGACTCTCTCAAAGAGAGAATTCTAAAGATACTGATGGAAGCAAACTATTAAAAAGCAAATTCAATAGCCACAGAGTTAAGGGAGCTCAGTTCTGGCTGTCTACAGATCATCAAACAGCCCAAAGAAGGTATGATCTATAAATCACATTTCTAGGCTTAGAAAGTGACCAACTGGGGCTATTCTCTTCCAGTCACCCCAACTACTGCAGATTAAGGAACACATATTTCTGACTGTGGGCATTGCTGGTCCCATTACTACGCATAACTTGGTGCTAGGATGCTTATTGCTCAAGGATACACAATAGATCATTATCACAGGGTCCTTGCCTTGAAAGAACTTGGAACATTTAAATGGAAATCTCGAAATAGTCTAAAGCAACCCTTGATAAACCCAAACAGGGCGAAAACTTTGCAGCACAGAACATCTGAGGAAAGTATGATCATTGTGGGCTGGGATGGCAAGGAAAGGCTCTGTCTATTAGAGGTCCTTGGGTTGTGTTGTGTGGAAAGTGTGGGTGCATGTGGGAGTTGTTTCCATTGCTTACATTTCCAGGAGCACTCAGCAACTCCTCAGAACGGGGTCCCACCCTGCCTCACATAGCCCTAACCTGTGAGGGTAGCAACTAGGAAAGGAGAGCTCAGAAGCCTGGGATTATGGCAAACACGAAGACTCCCCATTAATTCAGGCATGAATGGAGGTGGTAGGAAGCATTTACCTGGTACAGTCTTCACTCTGCAGGCCCAAGTCAACCTATGTCAGGATATGTTGACCCACTGTGTTTCTTTGGTGGACTCACCGGAACACACACAGATTGTGTCTCCCATCAGAAAGACTTTCTGTATACCACCTTCTGAAGGAAACATGGGTTTTGTTCTTGGTGGAAGCTATAGCACCATCTTGTGGAAGTACTTCCTTCAGAGTACAAACTGTTTCCTTTGATAGCCCCTGGACAGTGTTACAAGTTGCTTGTAGGATGCTTTGGGAAAATATTCTGTGCTTTTGGGACGTGTTGGCATCAACAAAAGTCTGAGGAGTATTTTGAGTTTGCAAATTTTTACTTGGAAATGTAGATTGATTTATATCATTTCATGAGGAGCTCCTTCGTTTTATTTTTCAGCTGAACAATTGTCTGCTGAATGAGTGTAGCATGAAGTACTTACCCAGTCTCCTGTTGATGCTGTTTCCAATAGTGTGATATACAAACACTATGAATACTCTGCACATCTGTTAGCCTGCCTATAAGATATGTTCCTAGAGGTGGAGTTTAAATGACAAATTGCATATACAGTTGGAATTGTGGAAGACATGGGCAGACTATTCCTGTGTAGTTTTGGAACAAGTTTTAGCAATGTATGACGCTCCATGAATCATTATTGACTATGTGTGTGGGTGCACGATCTTAAATGTGTACACATGTATGGTTAGGTGCATGTGTATGGGTGTCCATGTTCATGTGGCCAGAAGTTGACACCAGGTGTCTGCAATTACTTTCAACTTATTTTGCGAGACAGGGGCTCTCACTAAGCATGCAGCCGGGCAACTGAGTTAGATATTTAGTACTAAGGCCCCAGCTGTCTCTTGCTTCCTAGTTATTGGGGTTACAGGTGTCTGCTTCAGCGCTTCACTTTTTTATGGGACTTTTGGGGATCTTATTGAGGTTTTCCTGCTTTCTATGAGCCATCTCCCCAGCCCACTAAGTGTACTTTAAAAAAATCTTCATCTCTTTGCTGATGTGGTAGATGAAATATAATTCAACGCAATTTGCTGTTTTGGATTTTACAGTGTTGCTCTTATAAATCTGTTTGTGTGGACTCAGCACTGTTCATGAGACCTGGCTACCCAAGTCCAGTTTCTTTCTCTAAAGGTAATTTGTGAGATTGCCGGCTGGTGGTTTATAAACTTAGCTTTAAAAAATAGCTTTCAAAGTGGACTGGCAGAGCAGTGGTGGTACACTACCTTTATGCCAGCACTCAGTGAGGCAGAGGCAGGCAGATCTGTGTGAGTTCAAGGCCATCCTGGCCTACAGAATTAGTTCCAGGCTGACCAAGGCTACACAGAGAAATCTTGTCACAACAAAACAAAACAACTGTGGATTGAAGTTCAAATCGAATTCCAAAACATTCACTGATGTTGTTTCTCTGTTTATTTCTAGTCTTGGGTTTACCATGAGTACAAGATACAGATGCTTCATTCTCTTACATTTCCTGAACTATGTTTGTTTCATTTGTTTTTTTTCCTATAATTTAAAAAATTGATTCTTAGCTGGGTGTTGGTGGCGCACGCCTTTAATTCCAGCACTTGGAAGGCAGAGGCAGGTGGATCTCTGTGAGTTTCAGGCCAGTCTGGTTTACAGAGTGAGTTCCAGGACAACCTCCAAAGCAATACAGAGAAACCCTCTGTCAAAAAACCAAAGAGAGAGAGGGAGAGAGAGAGATTCTTTGTGAATTTCCCATCATGCACCCCAATCTCACTAGTTTCCCAGTCCTTCCTTATCTGCCTACTGCTCTTGTAACTTCTCCCAAAAAGCAAATAAAAAATAAACAAAAGAAAAAACATCTCTCTGTGGAAGTTGCAGTTGTCACTGTGTCACGCAGCATATCCTTTTGTGTAAATGTTCTTTGCAATGGGCTGTTGGTCTGGTTGGAGGCCTCTGGCTTCTGCTACATCATCACTGCTGGGCACTCACAGAGACTCTTCTCAGACATCCTGCTGTTGCCCTGAGTCATGGTGATCCCTCTGCTTTGGTTCTGCAGGACCAGCCCCTTCATGTGCTCCAGCAGCTCATAGGTGGGGCAGATGTTTGGGTGAACAGAACTAATTTTGACTAGTAAATTCCCACTCTTATTAATGACGTTGCCACAGAAGAGGCTGAGGACTCAGCTTCTCAGAAGCTCAGTTGTACAATATGTGCCTAGCATGCTGTAAGTCCAGAGTCCCATTGCCATCATTGTCGTGAAAAGTTGTCATTCATAGTGTAAGTGCCAAGCCTGTCACTGTCTTTTCAGATTTTAGCCTCTCATGTCTTAGCTAAAGAAGGATTTTATGCTCAGATGGACACACCCAGATGTAGAATAGCATTCTTCTTCTCTTTATGCTTATTTTTCTCAGTGCATCATGTCACATGCTTGCTAGTGACTGTAGAAAAGGTTTCTACATTCTCCCTGTGTCTGTCTTCTTTTGTACAATGAGTGTGGAGAAAGGTGGTGAGTAGACTTAGAGTTATCAGAAAATTAAGGCATTGATTGATTGATTGATTGATTGATTGATTGATTTTATGTGCATTTGTGTATAGCTGAGTGTAAGCTAGAAAGGTCTGATCTTGTTTTGATTATGCTCTTACAGACATTTGCCTGGCTAACTATTGTCTGATGACACAGTTCTTTATTTGATCAGCTCTCTATTGGTAGGATCGAGTGAATTTTTGCCTCTTTCTGCTGTTAGTTAATGACCTCCATGGATCCGGGGAAGCCACAGGTTTCAGAAGAGGTGAAGATAAAAATAGGTGAAACTGACTGGGGGAATCCCAGACTTGATTGCTCCCCACCCTCCTCAGGTATCTAGGACTCTTATCAAAACAGGTCCTTCAGAGCCTGCTGTTGAGAGCCTAGCACTGAATATGTAGACACAGCTGCCAGTTAAGGTTGTCCGAGATTGTGATTGTGAAACAAAAACCTGCCTTGCTGGAGAATTTCTGACCCTCTGAAGGCCCAGGGAGATAATTGTGAGGCCTATAATACAATGCTGCATGGTTACCAGCTTCAAAAACAAAGGGCAAAACCAGCTATTTATCAGCGCTACTGTCACAGCTCACCAAGGAATCGCCATTGCACACATACAAGCATTTCCAGGTTCTGTCTCTGATGGGGACTGTTGAAGAGCCAAGACTCAGAGCACTGGATGTAAGGTTGATATTTTACGTATACGATATTTAGTAAAAACATTGAAAGGTTTTATAATATTTTTAAATTTTTGTTTGTTTTAATGCTATTACTTAAAAAATAATCTTAATTGACATACCACTCGACCTTCCTGATCCCTCAATCCCCTCATGTTTCCCTTCCCCCTCCCTACTGGCACATAAAATTGTACATGTTTATTATATGTAATGTGATTTATATAATATATATATATATATAATATATATATATATATATATATATAGTGGGATGGCTAAGTTTAGCTGTTTAGCATTTGAATTACCTCATGTAGTAGATTTAACCACTTTGTAGTAAGCACTCTCTACCTACTCTCTTTGGATTTTAAAGAATACAATATGTTGTTTTTAACTGTCATCACCATGTTGTACAACAGGTCATGAGGATAACCTTCCTGTTTCTTACAACTGGCAGAAAACAATTCCACAACTGTAGGCTATCAAGTGGCATTGGGTATAGGGTTTGTAGCCAAGGTTTGAAGAATCAGGCTAACGCAGGTTCATCCTCAGGCCATGTCACATGCTTGCTAGTGACTGTAGAAAAGGTTTCTACATTCTCCCTATGTCTGTCTTCTTTTGTACGATGAGTATGGAGAAAGGTGGTGAGTAGACTTAGAGTTATCAGAAAATTAAGGCATTTATTGATTTATTGATTGATTGATTGATTTTATGTGCATTTGTGTATAGCTGAGTGTGTGTCTGTTCACCAAACTTGTGCCAGAGCCTGTGAAGGTCAGAAGAAGGTGTTGGATCATCTGGAGCTGGAGTTACAGGCAGTTGTGAGCCTCATGTGGGTGCTGGGAACTGAGCATAGGTCCTTTGAGAAAGCAGCAAGCCCTTGTAATGACTGAGCCCTCTCTCCAGTCCCAGGGAGTATAGAAAGGATAGCCATGTGTGTAACTCAAAATAATACGTGATGCTTAGTTCTTAATTAATGCCACACATTAAAATTATTTTTATATGATAGCCTGACATAATTTTAAAACCCTTTCCCTGACATACACCTAAAGGAAAGGTAATTCACTCACCGTGTCATAAAGATACTTTACTCTCAAATTCATTGCACCCTGTTTACAGTAGGAAAGATATGGGAGTCATGTAAATATCAATTGGTGGGTGAATGAATAAAAATTAGATCCATGTTTACAATGGGATATTACATGGCATTAAAATAATGAGGGGATCTGCCACTTGCTACAATATGAATGAGTCTAGAAGATCTTAAAGCACACAGATGAAGTCAAAAATTAATCTTTCTTAAAGACATGCACAAGAATAAACACACAAAATACTGTGTGATCTCAGTGGTATGATCTGAAAAGTAAAGACACATTGAATATGTAGAGACAGAGACTAAAATGGTGGTAGTCAGGGTCAAGGTAGGGAGGGATGAGGGAGGTGTGAGCCAAAGGAGTCAAGCAGCCCATCTGTAGGGTGAACTGGTGGACCGCAGGACTACCGCCAATGATGTCATATAATGGACATTTGGTTTTGAAATAAAGTTATAGCCTTTTGTTAGATAATGGACATGTAAGTTGACTCCACTATAATAACCCTTTTAATATTAATATGTATCTTAACACTAAGCTATATACCCTAAATATACATGATATGATTATTTTAAAGACAGAAACAGAAACCTGGAAAGCAGACATAAAAATGAGTCACAACTCTTCAAAGTGTGTCCAGAAAGCAAGGGCTCTAAGTCATTTTCCTATGAGGTGGGAGACACACCACTTTTCCTTTCTTCATCTGCTGACACCAACATGTAGGAGCATGCTCTACACTCAAGCATTGGCAGCCATGATGCAGGTCGTCTGCACGCCACATTTCAGGCTTCAGGTGAGCCGTCTCCTGTACACATTCTCACCCCATTATTTGTGATAGTTATTGCTCCACCCTTGCAACAGTTTTTAGGGGCAACACCCTAATACTTCTCCCCAAGTCACTCTGTCCTGGCCTTCCCAAGCCACAGATTTAGCCATTTGCATATTCTTAGAGATTCGTCATCAGATTCGTATGTACACTCTGAATATTTAAATAGTAAGGAATGAATTTCTGCCCTAATGAGTCTCATTACTGCTTTGTGATGTTAGAGTAATGGCATGGTCTCAATGATCAATATTCTACCATATAAGACTGTGTTAACAGCAAATATAATGAGCAATACCTTATCTAATCTTGCGGGAATGAAAGAATCGCTGTTATGCTTAGGCTAGAGATAATGAGTGGTAGGCTAGGCACACTTGCCATTTACTTGTTCATTTAGTCAAACTTGCACTTTAAAATAATGTTTATAGTTTTTGAGAATTTCATACAATGAAATATATTTACCTCCTCCTCTCCTAACTCCTCTCAGATCCACCCTCAGTACCTCCACCTCCTACCCACAGAATTTTGAGTTTTCTTCCATCTCTTTCCCCCTTCCTCCTCCTCCTCCTCGCTTTTGAAAACTCAGAGTTGAAAAATTTTTTTTTGAATTAGCCATGAACACTTTTATTTCTATCATTGTGTAACAGAAATATTTCTTACATTTGTATTAAGGAATAGTGTGCTGGAATGAAAAAAACAATCAGGCAACAAAACCCAACCCCCCCCCCCCCAAATTTCTTCTCAAATATTGGACTCTAGGCTAGTTTCTTGATCTGAAAAATTAGGAAGGTTGGACTAGTGTAGGGGTCTGTTCAAAATGCAGATGCTCACAAGGGCCAAGCAGATCACAAACTGGCAATTGGGCAGAGATAGAGTCAATAGTGTATCAGAGTTCAATTTGTATTGCTCAACCATTTCTTAGGTGGTTGGCCTACCAGAGGTCATACCATTTAAAGAGAATTGATTCCTTCTCTTCCCAGAAGATGTCAAATGCTAATATCTCCTCAGCGAGTGGTGGGATTTCATGCCTACCTGCTCCCCCATATGCTGGAATTTTGTCTGGCTTGAGCTGGCTCAGGTCTTGTGTATAATGTCACAACGTTTTGAGTTCCTATTTTCAATTGCCCCATTGTGCCAGAAAACACTGTTTCCTTGAAGCTGTCTATGAGGTCTATTCTTCCAGGCTTCCACTGAGATCCTTGAGCCTTGGGAGGAAGAGTGTGGCAGGTATGCTTCATTGGAGGCTGAGCATCACAGTCATTTATTCTCTGCACACTCAGGCAACCGTTTTTAAGTGTCTATTAGGAACAGGGCAGCTGCCAGCCATTCAGAATATGGGTATGCAGTGATCATCTACTGAAGTTTTATGCAGAGTTCATCTAAGACTAGAGTGTCTGGTCTTGATTTATGTTGCCTATTGTAAAATACTGTGACTCTAGATAAATTGTTTTCTCAGTATTTTTTATAAGGATAATATTGGTGCCAATTCTAGATATTTGATGCAAGCACCATAGTAAACACTTTATTCAGTGTTTACCACAGAGAAAAATCTCAATTATGACCAACTATAATTTATTTTTTGTGCTACATCATACAGTTTGAAGATTTTTTAGGAAAGCTCAACACTGAGAATTTAGATATCAGGTCAATAGATAGTTAGAAGGTTCTTTATTCCTGTTTTTTTATTTACGTGTGTGTGTGTGTGTGTGTGTGTGTGTGTGTGTGTGTGTGTGTGTGTGGAAGCATGCATACATGCGTGACTGTGTATGATGCATATGCTCATGTGTACGTGGAGGTCAGAAGTGAGCACTGGCTGTCTTTATCTATTGCTATCGAACTTATATGTTGAGGCCAGGTCTCTCACCTGAATACAGAGCTCACTGATTTGGTTAGTCTAGCCATCCATCTTGCAGGAAGGATCCCCAGTTTTCTACCTCCTTGAGTGCTGGGATAATGAATGGGTGTGCTGCCATTCCCACATGGCTATAAACTAACCAAGCAACCAAACAACCAAACAACCAAATAAAACACCCTGGTGCTGGATATGTGAAATTCATCTCTCACATGTATGTGGCAAACAATTTATCAACTGAGACAGCTGGCAAACTCACTTGAAGCTTTTGAGTGGTTCTCACTACATGCTAGTTATGTCTCAATGCTGGAATAAAGAAGTGAACTAACTTTTGTCTTCTTCTCTGTGGATATTTACACATAAATAAGGAATGTACTGGGAATCACAGGTTAGGGATTAAGAAGGATTGGAACTCAGAAATCTTTTGCCTTAGGAGGAATCCCCTATGTTTTCCTGGTGGTTGGCTGGGAAAGGTTCTAAGGGAGAGGAATTCCCCAGGGGCCATCCCCAGGTGACTCACTGTGGGACAATGAGTCTGGGTGCAACTCTGGCTCCTGGCTGGGCTGCTTCTCTGAAGTTGTATGACTTTTTACATAGTTCATGGGGACATACCATAACCACATGGGTACAGATTAAACAATCTTTTCATACGGACACGGTTTCTGCATGAAGGACAGCTGTGCTCCAAGCTCAGAAGGAATAGCCACCTTGACAGGTTTAAGATAACTTCTTACATAATGGTAACAACAGTGCTACCTAAGTGTGCATGGTGGTGTATTATCTCATGCCGTGGTGTCTGATTTTTTTCTCTTTTGACTGAAGTTTCCCTGAAGTGACCTCAGCAGGTCCTCTTCTTCTGGCATTGTGCCTATAAGATTTTTAATTGAAAAACTTTTATGTAATGTATTTTGATCATGTTTTCCTTCTCCCCCAGTTCCTCCCAGATCCTCCCTGCCCACCTACCTTTGGTTTTTGTTTTTTGGCTTTTTGTTTTTCTATCTTTCAAAAACAAGCAAATACAAGTAATGAAAACAAAATGCCAGGATACGTACACTAAAAATCCCCACAAAAGATAAAAATGAAAATAAATAAAAGGCCACCAAGAAGACAAAAACAAAATCCCCAAACAAAGCAAAATGAAAGTCCATGAAATTCCACCTAGTTCATTTTGTGTTGGCCAGCTACTCCTGGGCATGGAGCCTACCCTGGTTGATAAACCCAGTGAAACTCCATTGGAGAATACCGACTTTCTCTTTTCTGGAGGGTATAATTGAAAGCAGCTGCCTGGTTAGGGGTGGATGCCTGTTTCCCCTCTCAGTGCCCATGCTCTGCTCTGTGAGTTCGTATGTGCATCAGCTCCGTTGTGTCTGGAAGACATTGTTTTCTTCCAGTCATCCATCCCCACTGGTTCTTACAATCTTTTACCTTCTTCCCCATAGATCCCTGACCCCCAGGGAGGGGTTTGATGGATATATCCCATTTAGACCTGAGTGCCAAGCAGCTCTAAATATAGGTAACTTATGGGGTAGGAACCCAGACTCGGACAGTTTTAAGGGACTTTTCCAGAAAGCCCACAGCAAATGACTGGTAGACCTCCTGACACTCTGGACTCCAGCTACAAATCTCTGGTGCTTACAGGCTAGGTAACCGTTGTGGCTTCTTGGTACCCAGGCCAACCCTAGGAGAGAAGACGGATACTCTGGGCACATTTTAGTTATCTAGAATAACATCTTCTCTCATTGTGACAGGGGAACTTCCTTCGCTAGCCCTGGAATTACAGTTCTTCGCTCTTGTCTGGCCAGTTAGATGCATCTCTCCCAGTGCTGCAGCTGCTGAAGCATCTGCCATGAAACAAAGCTCCCATTTAGAGACTGTGTTTGAAGATATGGGAATTACAAACCATACTCCCAGTTTGGATGAATTATAGGAAGGCATAATGAATACTTCTCAATTAGCAAATCATCAGTTTAAATTCTGGTATCACTGTCTCCTATTGTTTTCTGTTCCATTATCCTGTCATTCAGCACAGTATGCATGGTCTGAGAGACAACTGTTGTTCTGCCTACCAGTTAAAATCGGGCTGGATTCTTTATCAAGTCTGTTTCTTTCTAGGGTGCAGTTGCCATCCTCACCTAGAGATAAAAAAAAATATCCTTATATCCCCCGTTTCCTTTTTCTTCTGACATGTTGTTCCCTCCCCTGCCCTTTCATTTTCATAATCAAAATTTACGTGGTTTGTACACTAAGAATATGATCTTGAATCAGCATCTCCTCATTTATCATATAGATGGGGGTCTGTATTTTCAAACCAAATAAAATAATATTGATGACATTAAAATATTCCTGATTGCCCAAGTCAAATTTTCTTTCCACTAAAAAAATTTAAGAACTCTAGTACTGCTTTTGAAATATATCTACTGGGGCTGGAGAGAGGGCTTAGAAGTGAAAAGCACCTACTGTTCTGGCAGAGAACCCAAGTTCAGGTACCAGTACCCATGTTGGTATGCACACACACACACACACACACACACACACACACACACACACTCTCACTCACACGCTCCTTTAGTGAGTGCTCGATGAGCCGCTGTTCCAAGCATTTGGCAATATTAGCTTTTCAAATCCTCATAATAACTTTCCAAATTAGGGAATAACACTAATCACTTTTATATATGAGAACAAGCACACATAGAGAGTAAGCCATGCAAACAATGCCTCTAGCTAATTGTCCTAATCAAGGGTCAGATTTAGGTGCTAAAATAATAAAAGAGACCATGCAACCAGCATGCAATTGGACTTGGGATATGCTTTTCTCCAGTAGTTAGCTCTCTCTCTTGTTTTTTGGTTTCTTTATTGTTGTTTTCCAGGACAGGGTTTCACTGTGTAGCCCTGGATGTCCTGTGTGTGTGTGTGTGTGTGTGTGTGTGTGTATGTGTGTGTGTGTGTGTGTGTGTACACATTTGCATGATATGTGAGCAGTGAACTTGAAAATAGATATGTCTTGGTTCTGAGTCTTATCATGATGCTCCATTTTAAATAGTCTCTACTGTCACAGAGAACATCATTCATGTCTGTGTTTTGAATTTTCTCTGCTTCTCCAAAACTCTGAATTCCTTGGCAATCAAATTCAAGGACCAGTACAAGGAAAGAGCCTTCATATATAATCTCTTGGGCTCATTATTACCTGAATTAAACTGAGAAGTACCTGTTTATTTACACATTTTACATTCAGTTAGGATAGACTCATTCTTAATTTGATCATCCTGATAATAATGTACTACACTATCCTATTAAATAAAGAACACTTGGAATCAGATTAGATATGAGGGCAGTACTTTGCCATTTCATTCATTTTGCTTTCATAATGGGGTGGTGGTAAAAAGAAGTGGATTTGTTAGGATTACAAATGAAATTGCCCCTATAAAGCACGTAGCAACACACAATGGAAGGTACAACATTTTTTTTTAATCTTTTAAATTCATTTTACATACCACCACAGTTCTCCCATCCCTCCACCTTCTCCAACTCACCCCACCCCCATCTACTCCTCAGAAAGGGTAAGGCCTCCCATGGGGAGTCAAAGTCTGGCACATTCAGCTAAGGCAGGACCAAATTGCCCCATGTATGCATCAAGGTTGAGCAAGGCATCTTAACATACGGATTGGGCTTCAAAAAGCCAGCTCATACACTGGGGATAGATCCTGTTTCCACTTCCAGGGGTCCCACAAGCAGACCAGGTTACAAAACTGTTGGCCACATGCAGAGGGCCTCGTTTGGTCTCAGGCAGGCTCCCCAGCAGTCAGTCTAGAGCCATGATCTCCCATAAGCGTGGGTCAACTGTCTCTGTGGATTTTCCCATCATGACCTTGCGCCCCCCCCCCCATTGCTCATATAATCCCTTCTCCCTCGCTTTGACGGGACTCCTGTCACTTGGCTTGGTGCTTGTATGTGGATCACGGTATTTGTTTCCATCAGTTACTGGGTGTAGGTTCTATGATGACAGTTAGGGTAGTCACCAATCTGATTACAGGAGAAGGCCAATTTAGGGAACCCTCTCCATTATTGCTAGGGGTCTTAGCTGGGGTCATTCTTGTAGATTCCTGGGAATTTCCCTAGTGTCAGATTTCTCACTAGCCCTGTAATGGCTCCATGCATTGAAATATCTCTTTCCTTCGTCTCCCACCTTACCCCTCCCCCAACTTGACCATCCCCTTCCCTCATGTTCTCATCCCCCATCCCCTCTCTTTATCCCCTCCCCAGTTTACCCAGGAAATCTCATCTATTTCTCCTTCCCAGGGCAATCCGTGTGTCCCTATTAGGGTCCTCCTTGTTACCTAGCTGGAGCTGTGGACTGTGGTCTGGTTATCCTTTGCTTTACATATAGAATCCACTTATGAGTGAGTACATATTGCATTTGTCTTTCTGGGTCTGGGATACATCACTGAGAATGTTTTCTTTTTTTTTTTCTAGTTCCATCCATTTGCCTGAAAATTTCATGATACCTTTTTTTTTTTCAGCTAATTAATACTCCATTGTGTAGATATGCCACATTTTTCATCCATTCTTTGGTTGAGGGGCATATAGATTGTTTCTAGGTTCTGGCTATTATGAATAATGGTGCTATGAACATAGTTGAACAAGTGTCCTTGTGGTATGATTGAGCATCTTTTGGGTAAATGCCCAAGAGCGGGTAATGCTCGATCCTGAGGTAGATTGACTCCCAATTTTCTGAGAAACTGCCATACTGATTTCTAAAGTGGCTGTACAAGTTTGCACTCCCACCAGCAGTTGAGGAGTGTTCCCCTTACTCCACATCCTCTCCAACATGGGCTGGTACAGCATATTTAATAATAATTCTAGCTATTATTATTTTTATTAATACAATTTATTCATCTAGTTACCTCTGATTGGATCTTTCCATTTTAATCTTATGTAGCCATCATCAGATTTCTCTGGAGAAGTAAAGCTAATAGAATATATATTATTATAAGAAAGGATTTATTAAATTGACTGAGACAGTCAAAGGCTGAATGTATCCCAGTGGCTCTTCGTGAGCTGGAGAGAAGGTGATGGATTGGAAGCTACTCAGGCCAAGAACCTCAAAGCCTCAGAACAAGAGATTGACAATGTAGACCTGGGCAAGCCAGTTGGAGGCCTGTTACGATAAATCTTTCCGCCAAAAGCCGCCAAGCCCCACTGCCACGTGTGCGCTCTATCCCAGCCGCCTGCCTGAGTTAGGGGCCCAATTAATGCACAGAGAGACTTGTATTAGGTACAATGCTGCTTGGCCAATGACCAGGATTCTCATCTGTTAGCTCAGTCTTAATTATCATAAATCTGTATATTTTATGAGACTTGTCTTATCGGACACCTTCCATTGCTGCCCTCTCTTGCCGGTGGATCACATCACGCCGCTGCAGGAAAAGTGGATGGGAAAAGAGGGACACTTCCTGTTTCTCCTTGCTTAAATATGAGTCTCCTTGCTATGTCACTTCCTGGGATCACCACTTCTCTACTACATTTCCCAGAATCCTCTTTGACTCCTAGTCCTATCTAATTTGCTGTCTCATTGGCCAAACAGTATTTTATTTATCATCCAGTAAGACAAACACATACACTGAAGCACTTCCCCCATCAGAGGCCAAAGGTATGAGTACCCCCTAAAGAACTGCTGTTGACCCACTTCCTGCTTTCAAAGACTGAACAAACCTGGCACCCTAGCCTATTGGACGAGGGAATCATCTCCACTTAGGCATAGGTGATTATCAACCAAAACAAGGTGGTAGAAGGGAAATGTCCACTGTACCAGTCATGTGAGCTTCATTTACATTCTGTCAGTGATTGTTCTCTGTACACTTACTATTTAATTCATGTACAACACAGCCTGTGGTCTGTTATCACTGAAAATAATTGACCAACAAAGATGAGAGTGCATTCAGACAAGTGAATATCAACAATTCAGTTAGTGATCAGTTGTCAACAGAGTTGTAGAATTTGCCACTGCTCATGGGAGTGTTGATGCAGCTGCCATTCTAGAGACAGATATGCATCAGAGGAACCTGGTGATGGAAACTTATTAGCATCTATGACAAAATTGGCTGTGATGGGACAGACAATGTATCTCAGAAAAAGTGATTGTTTAAAAAAAAATCACACTAAAGGATATTCATTATAAATAACAAATTGTTTCATAACATTGAAATTGTCAAAGTATGTCATTAAATAAATACCAATTGCCTTGGGCTGTATTTGGACTGGATATGGAATATCTGTTGCTTTTTTTTTATTTTCAAGACAGGGTTTCTTTGTATTGTTCTGGAGCCTATCCTGGCACTCGCTCTATAGACCAGGCTGGCCTAGAACTCACAAAGATCAGCCTGCCTCTGCCTCCCAAGTGCTGGGATTAAAGGTGTGTGCCACATATGTATAGGGGAAGCTGTAGCCATGCCTACTTAGGGGCTGGCTACAGGTGTGCCTGACCACACCCTCACAAGCTTGTGAGGGCGTGGTCAGGGGACGTAGGGTGACTGCGTTTGCTCTTTTGCTTTCACTTTGCTGCTTGCTGTGCAGACTGCTGCCACGCCGGCTGGCTAGGTCGTTCTGTAAGTAAGGCTTTTCCCTATTAAATACCCTTATATTTCTACCTGACTCTGTATTGGTAATTTCCCACTATACATATGTCTGGCAATATCTGTTGCTTATACCTTGCCTGCTCTAATTGTATCAAATCCAAGTCATTCCTTTCAAGTGAAAAGGAACAGGCTTTCCAAAGTTATATAAAAATAATTATGTGTGCTCCAGGAAAGTGTTGAGCCATTGAACATTTGAAAGACAATTATTTTTCACTCTTTTTAATTTCATTCTACATGGTGCTGAAACCATCTTACCTGGCACAAATGAATTGAATTTGCCAACGAATTGACAGGAATGAAAAAGTGAAGGGAGAAACTCAAGAATACATTCATAGCCAGTTCCAAAATGCAACATACGGACCTTCTTTTATACTTGAAATTACATAACTTATATGTATGTTCAAGTTGCATGTTTAAAAACCTGGGCACCTGATGACTAACAGGTGATGCAGCAACTCCATGGTTCCTAACTGAATAACTAAGACTGGAATATTTTTTTATGCTTGAACAAACTTGTAAGGACTAGATGGAGCCTGTGTTTAAGGAGTAAATTTGAGTGTGATGGACTGATGAACTCAGTTTTAATATTTGGGGAGTGAGTCATGCAGGGTTACTAGAACAACATCTATTGAACCTTTTGTTGAATCATGGAGTGGTTTATGTCCATGAAGTAATAAATATTTGGTACAACTAATATACTCAGTGAGGTATCTCTCTGTCTCTATCAAGGGCTGTTTCTTGTCCCTGCTTCAATGACCCCTGCCCCAATCTCATGGTCTTTATCTAGATGGGTCTTTCTTTCTCCCTCTCCCCTTTTTTTTGATGACCTGTTTTTTCCATATCTTTCTCCTATCTCACTCATGATCTTTATTTATTCCCCAGGATGCATCTAATACAGTATGTCTAGAGACTGTCAATTGTTACAATATTTGTGTGGTCACATAGAGGGCTTCAATTACTTAGGAAGTCTCCGTTCATATTAACTGTCTTAAACAACCTTAAAATTACTATCTTATGATTCATAATAACAATGCTCTTTGACATCTCACTTATCTGGAATATTGATGCATTTCTTCTCAGTTCTGTGAGGCCAGTCAGGACTGTGTGTGCCTCAAAATTAATTTCTTCAGAATCTGCACTTAAAAGACACTGTTGACTGGTCTGGGTAGTTCAGCTGTTAAGAACAGTTGCTGCTTCTACAGAAGATCTGGGTTTGGTCCCCAGCAGCACAGTTAACAAACAGCTGTGTAACTCTGGTTTTAAGGGATCTACTGCTCTGTTTCTGGCCTCCTAGGGCACTGCATTTATACGATGCCCTTAAACACAAGCAAAACACTCATACACAGAAAATACAAATAAATAAAATAATCTAAGAATGTGAAAAATATGTGCTTACTTTGACCTAAGATGGTGAAACTGTGATTATCATACATTATGCCCAAAACATGTTTGTTTATTACATACTATCTGACTATATGTCAATTTGATTAAACATGAAGAAATAAAACACTGATGAAGCTATCCACGTTCTTTCCTGAGTCAAATTCTCAAGCAAAGGAAGTACTTAAACACTTTACAGCATAGCAAAGAAAAAGAATGGACTTTGGGTAAAGCATACAATTACTGGTTGTATGATGTTGAGTGTATTTCTTTGCCTTTTCAAGCTTCAGTTTCCTGTATGTTGTCAAGGAGAAACATACAACACTTATTTTATTTGCTATGGTGAGGACAAAATATTATAATACACAACCCACAATGAGCACATTCATGGCACAGTGAGAACTTAAGAACCTCTATCCATCTTCACCTTTTAGCTACTCCTTGGACAGTTCATGACTATATGGGCCTTACATATATGTTCTTTCTACAATTCATGTCAGTCTGTGAATACCATACAATTCATTGGCCACCATCCTAT
Organism: Cricetulus griseus; assembly: GCF_003668045.3. Taxonomy (NCBI): domain Eukaryota; kingdom Metazoa; phylum Chordata; class Mammalia; order Rodentia; family Cricetidae; genus Cricetulus; species Cricetulus griseus. Next base: position 226,184,721 of record NW_023276806.1, read on the forward strand.
AAAAGCTGAATCTTGATTATAATGATGGAAGTTAGCAAATTAGATTTTTGTGACAATGTGTTCTTCATTCTTTGAACATCAACAGTCATAAGTTTATTGCTGTCTTGTATGTAGATCCTGTTTACTATGTAAAATAAAAGTTACCAAATTTTATATGGGCAGTTATTTTTTATGTTTTATTTATTATGTATACAGTGTTCTGCCTGCATGCCAGAAGAGGACACCGGATCTCATTATAGATGGTTGTGAGCCACCATGTGGTTGCTGGGAATTGAACTCAGGACTTCTGGAAGAGCAGCCACTACTCTCAACTGCTGAGCCATCTCTCCAGCCTGTATTGTCAGTTATTAATCCAAGCGTTTTATACCAGTAAAACAACCAACTAAGGGTTAAAACTTATTCAGAATGAAGATTGCCTTTATGCTGAACACATGTAGCTCCTTACTTCATCTCCTCTTCTCTCTTCCCTATCCTATCCTTGCCCTTTCTGCCTTCCCTCTCTTCTTCCCTTCCTTCTTTCCTTCATCCATCTCTTCTTCCTCCTCTTCCTTAGAAAAGAAAGGTAGAAACCTTCTTCTCTCCCACCTCCTACTCTATGTCTAGACCTCTCTATATTGCCTAAGCTGATCTCAAACTCCTGGCTCAAAAAATTCTCTTTACGATGGGTGGTGGTGGTGCACTCCTTTAATCCCAGCACTTGGGAGGCAGAGTCGGGTGGATCTCTGGGAGTTCGAGACCAGCCTGGTCTACAAGAGCTAGTCCAGGACAGCCTCCAAAGCCACAGAGAAACCCTGTCTTGAACCCCACCCCCCAAAAATTCTTTTCACCTTAGCCTCCCAAATGACAGGGATTACTGTGTTACTTTTTCTTATTTCCTAAATATCTATCTATCTATCTATCTATCTATCTATCTATCTATCTATCTATCTATCTACATTGTATGCCTTAATAATTGCATGTATTATTTACAACCTGTTAGGCATTATGAGTATCTAGTGATTATTTCAAATATATGGGAGGATGTATACAGGTTACATGCAAGTCAACAACCATTTTATATAGTATGTTAGAACATCCATGGATTTTTGTATTTTTAGAGAGTTCTGGAATCTAACAATTCGGATTTCAAGAAATGTAGTACACATTGTGGATAGTGGTGTCACTCACATTTAATCCCAGCACTGGGGAGACAGAGGCAGGTGGATCTCTGAGTTCAAGGCCAGCCTATTTTAAAAAGAAAGTTCCAGGACAGCTAGAGCTACACAGAGAAGCCTTGTCCCGAAAAAGAAAAACAAGCAGAAAAAGAAAAGAAAAGAAACACTCACTTACATTATTGTGAACAGTATGTTTAAACAGGTTAACAATAACTTTCCCCATATATTTCAGTACACATTGGTGAGAAATGAAATTCCTGACCAATCCCTGTGATGCAAGTTCATCAACAAAGACTAAAAGCTACAAGTTGTCTGGGAGGAATTAGTGCTAAATTAAAAGCAGACAACCTTGTTGGTTTCCACATTAGGATAGAAGGCCCTCAATAGGAAGAAGCCTGGATGCTGACACAGGTCTTGTCTCCTTTTAGCTTCTATGGTTTTGCAGAACCCTGGCATCTGTTCCTGTCTGAAATGCAGCAGCATCCTCAGAAAAGGAGGCTTTATTCTCTGAGGGCTCAGCCTAGTTGGCAGCTACTGAGAGCTTAATGGAAGGGCTGGGCTATGAGATATAATGCATACCTACGTTTGCAGGGAAGCAGAAAGAAAATAACCACAATTATCTATTTCTATTTCTGTTTTCATCCCCAGCAGGACACACAGCTAATAGACATAGACAGGGTAGTATTTCAAGGTCTAGAGAAATTGTGGATGCTGGTTAAGGATGCATATGAAAAATCTTGGGAGAACAAAGAGGAGCCAGAATGTTCCAGAGGTGTGGTGGGAGAAAGTTCTTCCATAGGAGAATATCTCTGAGGCACACACTACCCATGTAGGTCATCTTCAGAAATGCGGGATATACTTCACTCTGAATTCAGAGACCATTCTTTTCTGGGAAGGCGGCATCCTCTGCAAGGTGACTCTCCTTACAGTTACTATCCCCCCAATGAAGATGGAGATACCTGCTGCTAAAGGTGTTTTAACTTTCAACTATGTTTATTTTTGACATTGGATATGAGAGAGTTCAGAAGTCCACATCCAGCCACTGAAGATTCATAAGCTAACGTGTTTATTACACTGTGATTTTATTCTGGGGTCATAGGATAACCCTGTTGGAAACTCTTGAATTCATATCAGATTTGAAGAACATGCTTATCTTTGCATTCATGACAAGAAACACATCATTTTAGGAAGCTCAAAATACTCTTTTTTTTTCTTGTTTGTTTGTTTTGTTTTTTGAGACAGGGTTTCTCTGTGTAACAGCCCTGGCTGTCCTGGAACTCACTCTGTAGATCAGGCTGGCCTTGAACTCACAGAGACCTGCCTGCCTCTGCCTCCTGAGTGCTGGGATTAAAGGCATGCACCACCAATGTCTGGCTTCAAAAATGACTCTTAATCACATCTAAAGTTTAGTGCATAGAAGGCAGTTATAAACACTTCATCTCCTTTCATAACCAAATGGAGGTAAAACTCCTGTGATTTTATTTGAAAGCTGTAATTTTGGGGCCTAAATTTTCCACTCTATATAAATAAGTTATAGAAGATATTTTGGGGGGACATAAAATGTTTGTATCAAATCAAAATAAGGATAAAATGTCATGATAAAATTTGGGAATGTGTCATCTAAATTATGTGTTTTCTATGACATAAACAAATGAGACAATGTGAGCTTATACAAGTTATCAGAGGAAGCCATAAAATTATATAAAACATAGACGTATAAAAAGGAATAAAACAGAAAAACAAACATATCTTAACAGACACTATTATGTTTCAAGTTGATTACAAGTCAGCATGTGGAAATTCAGGTACTGCCTTGAAAGATTCATTTTCTCTTAAGTTGTGTAGATGCATGTAAGTTGTATTTGGGGGTGTGCACCTGAGTGCAGGCACTCATTTAAGCCAACATGAAGCCATTCCCAGCCCTCTGTTATTTAACAGAGGCCACATTTTCACCAAGGATGTATGAGAAGAGAAAAGGCACGAGTGATGCAGAAGGCTGAGATATGGACATGAGATTAGAATCTTGAATCGTAGCTGGTCAGTCGGAAACCCACGTCATAACTCAGACTTGTCATTGCACATTGAGGTTGGGCAGTTGTGTAAACAGATATTTTAACTCATGAGGCCAGATTCTACCTCCTGCTGGAAGGTGTTAGAATCAATCAAAGGACACCCAGCTGGTATCTACCAAGGATCAGGTCGCTTGACTTATGGGAGAAGCCATCACATATTCGGCATCCATGGTTAAATGCTGGCTCAGTATAAGAACATAAGAGTATGAAATCCACCTTGGTTTTCTCCAGTCCCCAGTAAATCTGAACATGGTGCTCTCAGACAATTCTGTAGGGAACAAAGCAGATTATGCACAATAGCATTTTTTTCTGGCCTCATAATACTAAAAACAAGACAAAACAAAGCAAGCATACTGAGATAACAAGAAGAACCAAATGAATGAATGAAATGACCACCAACAAACTACATCAAGAAGGCAAAGAAAATGAGGCTTCCCTGTGGTCTGATAAGAACACAAACTTGCTCTCACTCATTTCCACTTTCCCCAGGAACTGCAGATTTCACAGTGTTCCCTGCAGCACAGCCTGTGGGCTTGCCAGTCAAGAAGATAAGAGAGAGAATTAAAATTTGAATGCCTGCCCATCGCTTTCAGATCTGCCAAACCAGAACCTTTTTTTTTTTTTTTTCAAGTTCCACAGGTGACCTGAAGGCACAAAACCTCATTCAATGAGAAACACTGGACTCTATAGTTCCTAGCAAAGAGTGAGCAATAGAGTTCTGCAAAGCGGTGATGGAATGTCAGGTCCTCAGGCCAGAGATATCATGGGGCCACTGCCATGTGGCTCAAGAACTGACTTCACTCACAGAGTACCATGCCTATCGTCTTCAGTAATTATAGCCTCTAATATTGGCAACATCCTGCAGGAGATGGGAGACGCCACACCTCTACATGGACACCTTGCATGCTGAAGCATCGTCGCAGCATTTCACAGCTGTACTTCTATTCTACCGAAGACTAACTGTCTTTTTCCAAAAGTTCTGCAGTTGCTCTGCAGCCACTCTAAGCGAGGTCCAATTAAACACAATATTCACTTCCGAAGAAACTTTTGCAAGAACTAAGTAAATTTAAAAGTAGAAATGAGTAACATACAATACAGTGTGAAAGTGCTGCTGTGTTTAAATGGAATGGAAGCCACCAATCTTTCAGGTGGCACTTGTTCCGCATATATCACCTGCCTGGCTATAGCAATTTTAATACACAACAAAATATGAATGTCTTTACCTTAAAAGGCTGCTTTTGCAAAGATTCTATGAGCTATCCATTCTCCTTTCACTTAGAGGTGAGATATAACGATGAGTAGCTCCATCTCTCCACTCCGTCCTCACACTCTGTTCCTACCAGCAGCTCATGGCTACTGCCCCCTGGCAGCTCATGGCTACTGCCCCCTGGCGGCTCATGGCTACTGCCCCCTGGCGGCTCATGGCTACTGCTCTCTGGCAGTGCTCCTGTGTCATCAGAGTTCGCCCTTATTAGCACACTGGCAGTTTCATATTTTAGTTAGAGACAAAAATACTCTCAATAACCGATGAAGATCTTTTGTGTTTGAAGAGAGAGAGAGAGAGAGGGGGGGGGGATTGGTCAGTGGTATCTTAATTCTTAGGTATTTATTGGTTGAACTTAAGTCTCCATGTCCAATAAGAACCATCTTCATTTTTTTTTACTTCATAATGTCCATATTCCTCTAAAACTATAGTGCTTTAAAAAAGAAAACTTCGTGCATAGGAGTCATCATTTAGGGAAAACATCATACACACCATACTACGAAGATACTGTCTTTCATTGACATGTCCTTTCTTAGGATAACTAGTCTAGTTTATTTGATAGCAATGATACAGACATAGCACTATGAAATTATACTATTATATTAAGGTTAAGGAGAGAGACCTTTGTACACAAATTGTGTAAGGAAGAGTCAAGAATGCACTACTTTCTAAAATACACGTTTCTAAGAAAGCCCAACAATTTTCATAGGTGTGTTAGGATGACTAAGTGAAATAATCCATATAAAGTTCTACCAGTATGTAATATGAGCCACTTACTGAGCAATTAAACAAGGCGACTATTTATAATGACTCTATGTCTCTATTTATAGACAGTAATTATTATCTGTTAGCATCAAAATGAAGGACACACACACACATATTCTTTTGAAAAAGTTTGATGTTCATCAACATGGTGGCATTGAGAAATGCTCTAGACACCAGAAATCTATTCTATCTGTAGGCATGTTACAAAATATGTAATAGCTCCATTCTAAATCTTTCTAAAGAATGTTCAAACGGCCCAAGTTATTTTATCTGATGCTCATTTTCAGCTCATTTAAGGGAATAACACTCTGTTACACACTGGCTACCAAAACAATTAGGTGAAACCCTTCATTTGTAAAGGATACTCTTAACTTCTTCAGTATCTTTTTTTATTTGTTTGCCTCAGTTTCTTTTGGGACTGGGTCTCTGTGTAACCCTGTGTAGTTGGTTTTTTCCTTTTTTTCCTCTTTTGCTCTTACTCTTTGTGGGGGAGCCCACCACCCAGCTTTTATTTAAGTCACATGGAGGCTAATTTTACTTATGAATTCCTGGTATTAGCTTGGCTTTTTTTCTTAAATTATCTTGTGTACCTTTTGCCTCTGGGCTTTTACTTTTCTCTATTTCTGTTTTCTTTCTTTCTTTCTTTCTTTCTTTCTTTCTTTCCTTCTTTCTTTTTTTTTTTTACTTCTTACTTGGTGACTTGCTGTGTAGCTGGGTGGCTGGTCCCTGGAGTCCTACTTCTTCTTTTACTCTATTTTGCTCCTCTAACTTCTCTTCTCAGGTTTTTCCTATTTATCCTCTCTGCCTGATAGCCATCATTAAACAAATTTGTATCATTATACAAATATTCCACAGCATAAGAAAATGTAACACATCTTAAATTAATATCTCACAATAACCCTGACTGTACTGGAACTCACTATGTAAAACAGCTTGGCCTTAAACTCACAGAGATTTACCTGCCTCTGCCTACCAAGTTCTGAGATTAAAGACATGTGCCCCCACTCCGGACTGTATATGGGGTTTAAAATTCTTCTCTCTCCTTGTTCCTATAGCCCTTGTTTTAAATCTGTTCCTTCACTTCATCCAACAGATAAACCCTATAATGTGTAAGTAATTTTCATTTGAAATTGTTAAGTACCAAATAATTCCTGAATTGGTCAAGTGTAATTGTGGGAACTGTTAGGTATATGATGTGTGTGTGGGTCATTGTGTTTGGAGTTAGCTTCTTTTTCTTCTGAATCTTATGTGGCATGTCAGGTCATTTAATTAGATGAAAGAGATTGATGAGCAGATACAAATACAGAGACTCAGAGAATGAACTAAAATATTATTTAATTTCACAGCTAATCAATTAAACCAGAAAGGAAAATTGTGCCTTATAAAACCTCATCTCCTAGAAAGCCAAGGAATGCAATGTTATTAAACCTGCAGGTTAGGGGGTGCTTATGATCCTATGTCACAGGTAAGAACAGACAGTGAACATTCCTGGATTTAGAAAATAATTGGGAGAAAGATTAAAAGGAACTACAGAGGCTTGTGGTCCCAACATCACAGCAACTGAGAATGATTTTCTTTGCACCATGCCCTCCCGAGAGCACCCTGGACCTCAGCATTCCTCAGGGGGTTCAGCATGGGGTTGAGAAAACTGTAAAACTGTAAAAAGATTTTCTGCTGCTCCTCAGGGTGCTGGGACTTGGGGGCCGTTTACAAGATGATGGCACTGCCCAAGAGGAGCCCAACCACACAGAGGTAGGAGGAATGGGTAGAGGAAGCCTTTCTGTGGCCCTGCCCTTTGACAGAAAGTCTTCTAAGTAATATATATTTAAAATTACATACAATGATTTAATAGCAGGACAATAATAAATTTGTAGTTGACAAACTATCTGAATTAAATACATGAGGCACAGAAAAAGTCTGGGTTGTGATTTTTTTCATAACAAAACTGAAATACAGATAACATCTGTGATATATTAGGACTCCTTTGCTATAGTAGCCCCTACTATTTGATATAAAGCTATAGTAGCCTACTATTTGATGTAAAGCTGGGGAGCAGGTTTGCTTGTTTTCTATATCTGGCAATTGATATACATATATATTTTAATGGCACATAAATGAATAAATGCAAAAAACCAATAAACCACTAGCTATTGTTGTCTTTTTTTATTTTGAAACAGGGCTTCTCTGTGTAGCCTTGGCTATCCTAGAAGTAGCTCTGTAGACCAGGTTGGCCTCAAACTCACAGAGATCTGCCTGCCTCTGCCTCCAGAGTGCTGGGATTAAAAGCGTGTGCCAACACTTCCTGGCACTATTGTTGTCTTAAGACGTCTGGTTTGTTTTAGAATAAAGTCTCCTCTAATGTGAGTTCACCCCTTATCCCACAGGAAATGAGTCCTACAATACATAAAAAGCCCTTCGCTGTGATTTATATTAAAGCAAGATCTTTAAAATGGGATAAGATTGCTTGAAGGGTTCACAAAGTGTTGAACACTTGAATTTCATATATGTTAATCTTTATAATCTTTTTCATTTGACAGTTATGCAATGTATCTAATGTTAATTAAAATAGCCAAGTAGAAACCAAGCATTAAATTTCCAGGGATCATAAAGACTTTACATTAAAATATGTTCCTATTCCCAGTGTAAATTGAAAGAATTATTATGATGATATGCATTAATCTATGAATGTATGACTTCAGAAACTAAAAATTGTCGAACTATGATGGTTTAATAAATGATCTGGTTACTCTAAAGTTCTAAAGAAAATATCTCAGAAGGAAGGCATTTCTTTATAAGTAAAGAATATGTCAGAACTTGATATATATCATATTTTAAAAAGTAAGTCTTAACTTTGATAAACTATCCATTTCTTTTCCATAGTAGCAAGCCTAGGTAAAGCAACATTCAAAAAACCATCTTGTTTTTCCTCCATTGCTCATCTCAAATGAAGGGGGTTTACTTGTAACTACCAAGGAGGAAGAATTACTTTTCTTTCTTTTATGATAGAAAGACTTTGCCAGGTTATCTTATAGGGTGAGGATTGATGAGACAATGGTTTTCTAGGTGCAGACACTATCATGGGCCAGGAATAACTGAAAGTCAGTTTTGCAGGATTGACTAATCTTTGAATCCTCATTAATCATCTAGTTCATGCTTCATAGGTACTCAGCACTGTAGGAATGCAAAGTATGACAAACTGATGTGTGGTGATATAGTGTTTATGATTTATTAAAGCCACTGGAGATCAAAATACCAAAACAACTATACTAGTTAGCCATAGAAGCCAGGCACACACACCTTTAATCCCAGGACTCAAGACAAAGGCAGATGGATCTCTCTGAGTTCAAGGCCACCCAGGGTCACACAAGATTGAATCAGTCTAAAAGAGTAACAGAGTTCACGGCTTTAATCCCAGCACTAGAGAGGTATAAAACATAGGAGCATGGTCTTCAGTAGTGAGTTTCGGGATTCTTCTCCAGCCTCACTGAGGAGAGGCAGCTCTCTGAGGCTTGGTGAGAACTCATGAAGACAGGATCGGCCCTTTCAGCCTGAGGTAGAGGAAAGAACTAGTAACTGGCTGCTTTGCTTCTCTGATCTCCAGCTTGAACCTTGAATCCCAATATCTCTTTCTGGGTCTTTTTTCCATTTTTTAAAATTTCATTTTACGTTCCAACCACAGTTCTCCCTCCCACCCCTTCTCTCGCCACTCCTTGCCTCTTCCCACTATCCCCTCACCTCCCTCCTAGCCCACCTCCAGTCTACTTCTCACGGGTAAGAGCTCCCACTGAGCAGTCAACATAGTCTGACACAATAGGTTGGGGCAGGGCCAAGCCCCTCTCCCATGCTTTAAGGCAGAGCACGGCATCCCACTTGGGTAGTGGTCTCTAACAAGCTAGCTCATGTACCAGAATTGTATCATGGTCCTACTGCCACTGAGCACGCATTGATGATTCTAGTGTTATAAAGATGATGGAAAAATCTTGTGCTTCAGAGCCAAGAGAAGAACCAAATAAAATGTAAGCATTCTATATAAAAACTAACTAAGCAGAAGACTTAGTAGTTATTGTGTGTATCAGTCTTCTCCCACTTTGTTACATCACTGACACGTTGGTGCTCTCCCATATTCTTCCTAGCTACACCTCAAAATTCATCCTCTAGGCTCCCAAAAATATACCATGTATGCTTACTTACTGATTACTTCCAGGTACCTGTGTATGTCTTTAAAGTTAAATGAGAGGTAAGTGTAACACACGAGCTTAATGTGCAATTGGCTTTATCATCCAATGCAGGAAACAAGTCTTCATAATCTTAGCATGTGTTTTGACAGCACTGACAAGAATTAAATGGAACCTTCATACTGCAACCAGTATGTGTTAATGTCAATGAAATAGAACACCCCCCCATAACATATTCCATTGTCACTTCTGTTAAGTAGGAAAATTATTCCACGTTTCATTTAAACCCATGATATGGAAATAACTATTTGCATAGAATGTGAATGAGCATGTGTACTTAGCATTCAGAGAGACAATCCACTTCTCATCATGATGCAGAAATGAAGTGTGGCAATTACAGGGAGAGCTAAGCAAAGACAAGATGGCTCAAGCTGCCTGGGAGGAATTTGTGGTGGACTAAATTTACACAACCTTACTGGCTCACACATTAACACACAAGGATATCAGAAGGGGAAGCAGCTGGAGGCTGGCATGGGATCCTATTCCTGCAGAATTTCTGGGGAACTGTAGAGCACTCATGTCTGAGGCTGCTTAAAATGCAGCAAAATGCTTAGGAAAGGAGATTTTATTCTTTGAGGGCTCAGCCTAGTTGGATGCTCTTGAGTCTTCTAGGAAGGGCAGGGACATGAGACATCATGCATGTCTACCTCTGTGGGAAGCAGAGACAAAGAAATGTTATCTTTTTATTGTTCTCATTCTCAACAGGACACACACTTAAGAATCACAGAAGAAGAAGAAGAAGAAGAAGAAGAAGAAGAAGAAGAAGAAGAAGAAGAAGAAGAAGAAGAAGAAGAAGAAGAAGAAGTACATCCCCGAGACAACCACCATCAGAGTCCCTGAATATTGGCATTGGTTTATCTCGTAATTCCTACTGCATTGTCTTCACCTCTGGATGGTTCTGATGAATTTGTCAAGAAGTAGAACCAGGGAGTGAACTCCTGGAATCCATTCAGAGGCTCAGCCTCACCGAGATGGAATCTGGATCCCCTGGTCTGTAGTAGAAGTGAGAAGTAAGGACTTTGAAATCTGTGATTGAAAGTCACAATCCAAGTTGTGGACACACTTTGGGAACTTCATAGGAAGGCAGAGTCTCGAGGATTGGGAGTTCAAAAAAAGACCAAGGTCTCTCAGAATGGCCTTTTGGGTCATGTCGTAAGGTACAAACTACAAATGAAGATCATTTATTAGAAGTACTCTCTTGGCTTCATCTTGTAAGATAAAGATGTCTTGATTTAGAGACTATCCCTTCCTGGGGAGACAGAAGCCTCTACAGTATGGTTTCACTTATGTTTTGCTACATAAAACCATTGTCACTTTTATCTATATTTCTTTCTGATATTAGAAATTGGAGAGATGGTTATTCTACTTGAAGGCACTCCAAGATTTATAAATCAATGAATTAATTGCGTTTGTAATTATAGTTGTCTGGAGTTTGGACATAAACTCAAGGGAGAATTTTTGTGTTTCCCACATTTGCAGGACATGTTCACATCTGCTATGAGTATGTATTTGTGATGAAAATACCCCCCACCACTATTTTGTTTGTTTTTCAAGATAGGGTTTGTCTGTGTAGCCCTGGCTGTCCTTGGAACTCCCTCTGTAGACCAGGGTGGCCTTGAACTCAGAAATCTGTCTGCTCTGTCTCCTGAGTGCTGGGATTAAGGGTGTGCACCACCATTATCTAGCTGAAAATAAACACATTTAAATTTTTTATAAACACATTTTTTAAAGGAAGCCCAAAGCATTGTTCCTTGTATGAAACACGTTTGTGGGATACAGTCTTTATAGCTTTCATCTTCTTTTGTGTTGACATGAACTACAACTAATGTAAGTAAAACTTTTCTGACAATTACAAATTTTAGGACATTTAAAAAATTGGAAGTCAGCTGGGCATTGGTGGCACACGCCTTTAATCCCAGCACTTGGGAGGCAGAGGCAGGCAGATCTCTGTGATTTCGAGCCAGCCCAGTCTCCAGAGCAAGTGCCAGGATAGACTCCAAAGCTACACAGAGACACCCTGTCTCGAAAAACCAAAAAAAAAAAAAAAAAAAAAATGGAAGTCAGTGTGGCACTTCCTCAGAAAGCTGGGAATAGATCTACCTCAAGATCCATCTTGGAGATATACCCAAAGGATGCTCATTATATGGTAGAGACACTTGCTCAACCATACTCATTGCTACTGTATCCATAATAGCCAGGAATGGAAACAACCTAGATGTCTTTCAACAGATGAATGGATAAAGAAAATGTGGTGCATTCACATAATGGAATACTACTCAGCTGTTTAAAAAATGAAAAAATAAAATTCACAGGTAAAATGATAGGAAAAAATTCTGAGTGAGGTAACCCAAACCCAGAAAGACAAATGTTACCAGAATTTATTTGCTTATATGTGGGAATTAGCTGTTAAGTCAATAAGCATGGTACAATCTGTAGAACCACAGAGGCTAACTATAGAGTTAAGGACTAAGGGAGGACTAATCAGGGAGAGAGAGGGAACAGGGAATAAGGAGAGAGACATCTAAAATCAAGGGTTGTCTGAGGGGTAGTATGGAAATATAGTACAGTAGAAGCTTTATTTACATTATATATGAAAGTGATCTGAATGACATCACCAAATAATGTTGGAGAAAGAGCCCCAACGGGCCATCTCTTTTCACCAAATGACACTTCCAGTACCAGGAATAGGTTACAGCTAATTGAGTTTTTGGGCAAAGGGATCCTATGGGAATTTCCAAGCAATCCAAGGTGTTCCCAATGCTATAGGTCGATTTCCACAAACTTAAGGTAAGGGCCCATTGCTGAAGACATAACCTACATAAATCACTGAACATGGAGATATTGAGCTGTTGCCTACATACAACCTTCACCCCTACATTCTAGTGTCTTTGGTATAGGAAGGTATTCTACACATTACCAAAGGAGAAATGTAAACACCAACCTAGTTACAAACACTTCACGCTACAATGGTCCTGCCTGAAAGATATGCTAGTGCAATGGTGTCATAAACCGTGTGGGAATAACCAACCAATACATGGTGTGACTTAAAGATCATTCCACCAAATGGAACCATACCCAACGCTGCTTTGGAAACTTAGAGTACAAGACTAGATAGCTCAGGGACATAGGATAAAATCAAATACTGTTCTCCTAAGGAAATGCAGCAATAAAATGACTTCTAATGACATTCTTCTATACACATAGATCAGTGCCTTGCTTTGCAATCATCAGAGAAGCTTCCTCCTGCAGCAGATGGGAAGAAATACAGAGACTTACAGCCAGACATGGTGCAGAGGGAGAGACCTTGAAATGCTCAGCCCTAAGTGGGTTCTAGCAAATCTCTCCCTGCAGGATTCAGGGAACCCTGCAGAAGAGAAGATGGAAAGAGTACAAGAGCCAGAGGAGATGAAGACACTAAGAAAGCAAGGGCCTCTAAACACTCAAGACAGATGCACATATGAGCTCACAGAGACTGCGACAGCATGCAGAGGTCCTGCATGGGTCTGCAGCAGATGGGTCCCTAGAGCTGAAAGGAGACTTGTCCCAGTACCTAACATGGAAGCTATCTCCAATTCATAAACACTTGCAAATGAAAATTTAGTTTTCTTGAAGGGAGTTTCACTGGGGAAACAAACTACTCCTAAGGGTAGACCACATGCCCAGTTTAGGTGGGCAATAGAAAATGAACCCAGCAGCCTATTTGGAGTTTCCTTGTCTTACCATGTCAAATTAGGGCTCGCTCTTTCTCTCTCTCTCCTGTCTGTCTTTCTTTCTTTTTTATTTTTATCTTTTATCTTTAATTTTTTGCTTCTCTCTCTCTCTCTTACCCTCCAGGTCCTTTGCATATATATTATAGCTTTAGTTTTGTATTTTAATGTGATTCCTTTGTGTGCAAATGATTGGTCACTGGCTTTCAATGTAGTTTGCTTTCTTCTTAAACTTATGGCACAAGCAATTTGTGAGGCTATGTAATCAGAATTTTGATAGCATTTACTCTATTTTTTGAGACCCAGATAATGAAATATTATTTAATTCTATAGCCAATAAATTCAACTAAAAATAAAACAACTATGTCTGATAAAACCTCATTTCGTAGAAAGCCAAGGATACACCACATGTAATATTTTTCTTACAAATTAAGAGAAAAGGTGTGGTGTTATATTACTAGACACAGATAAGAAGGCAATAGTGAACTTTTCTGGATTTAGGAGATAATTGGGATAAAGATTAGAGGAAATTACTGAGACTTGCAGTCCAACCATCACACCACTTGAGAATGAGTTTCTTTGCACAGAACCCTTCTCAGGGCACCCTTGACCTCAGCATTCCTCAGGCTGTAGATCAAGGGGTTCAGCATGGGGTTGAAAAAACTGTAAAACAGGAAAAGGATCTTCTGCTGCTCCTCGGGGTGCTGAGACTTGGGGGCCATGTACATGACAATGGCACTGCCAAAGAAGAGCCCAACCACACAGAGGTGGGAGGAGCAGGTGGAGAAGGCCTTTCTGCGGCCTTCCCCTGACTGGATCCTCAGGATGGCCACCAGGATGCGTGTGTAGGAGACCAGTACAAAACACAGGGGTCCCACTAATATGAACACACAAGCTGCAAAGATGACGACCTGATTGAGGGTTGTGTCAGCACAGGCCAGCTTGAGGACAGACAGGATTTCACAGAAGAAGTGATTGATTTGATGGGGCCCACAGAAGGGCAGCCTCAGGATGAGGACCAAATGGACCAGAGCCAGGAGGAAGCTAAATATCCAGGAACCAGCAGCCAGGATAGTACACACTCGCCAGCTCATGATGACAGTGTAGTGTAGGGGGTGGCAGATGGCCACAAACCGATCATAGGACATCACCACAAGGAGGACACATTCTGTGTGTGCGAAAGCCAAGAAGAGAAAGGTCTGTGTCATGCAGCCAGCAAAGGAGATGGGCTTGGTCTCATCCAAGAGGTTCACCAGTGTCTGTGGCACAGTGTTGCAGGCATAGGCCATATCGACAATGGCCAGGTGGGAGAGGAAGAAGTACATGGGTGTGTGGAGTCTGGAGTCCAGGCAGATTATTCCAAGGATGGTCCCGTTCCCCAACAGCGTGAATGTATAGAAGACAGAGAAAAGTAGAAAAAGGACGAGATGAATCCTTGGGCCAAGACAGAATCCCAGCAGGATGAACTCTGTGACTAGTGTCTGATTTTCCTCCATTTCTCTGTGAAGGAGAGATAGAGAGTACTAGGAGATGCAATTATATTAAAATATCTGTGTTTTTTTATATTTCATCAGTATTTTTGGTATAGAATACTTTTGAAATATACTCTTAGAAACTTATTCAAGTAAAGTAATAAAACATCAAATATCAAATTGTTCACCCATCTGCTCAAGTTTCTCTGTTGGCATTCAAGTTTCAGAAGGGAAACATGTCAGCCATTACTGACCTAGAACCATTGACACTGATGTGATTAAGAACTACCAACCTCTATGTACAAAAGTATCATGAAATAGAGTGCTTCAGAGTTCCTCTCTCTCTCTCTCTCTCTCTCTCTCTCTCTCTCTCTCTCTCTCTCTCTTTATAGTGACTTTTTTAAAATTTAAATTAGAAACAAGCATGTTTTACATGTCAATCCCAGTTCCCTCTCCCTCTCCTCCTCCCCTGCAGAGTTTCCTGTGTGCCACTTTGTTAGTGAGTTACTGGGCCATAAAACAATACTCCAGCTTTTTGGAAGAATAGTGTCAGGGAAAAAAATAGAGAATGTAGATTGCATTGCGTGGTAGGAGTCAGATTGTTGCTACAAAATTTTATATAGTTATTTACAAATATTTAACTTGTAGCTGCAATATAGAGGCTGTTTTTGATTGGCAAGAATAATTGGGGTAGAAGGTGAAGTTCCGCACAGCACATACTTGAAATGCTAGCAAGGAGGAAGTTGGTAGTAGAACTCGTATCCACTTCTGTATGAAGTTATTTATCTCTGTGTTTTCATTTGTCTAAAACATACTCTGTCTCCATATAGATGCATGTAAAATGTGTGCCACTGTTTTGATAAATGAGCACAAATCAATGTTTGAGAATTTGGTAACTGGGTCACTGCTTGAGTTATTAATTCACTATACCTATTTTTCTGCACATTGAAAGCAGAGCAGTTAGCGTTCTGTTGAATGGGGTACGGGACTAGACACTGGACGACTCCAGATCCGTGTTCCTATAAACTCCTTGTGCTTTGATGGGGCATGAAAAATTTTTTTTTCTTGAAGATCTAGATCTAGAAAGCAGAGACCATGGTTCTAGAGCAATAGAACCCCTTTAATACTATAACTTGGAAAGAAATAATAGTTCCTTTACTAATGACAACAGATGATGTCCCTACCTTCATAGAAACATTATTGATAATTTATATTGACTGAACATAATCTAATATATATATATATATATATATATATATATATAAAGTTCCATGAATGACAGGCTGATTTAATATTATGCCAGTATTTAAAAATTTAGAGTGAAAGGCTGTCTAAATTTAATTATGAAACACATTAGGCATAGAAAAATAAATACTGGACCACAGTTTTTTATAGCTCCAGACACAGGAAGATGGAAAGGTCAGATGTATTAGCATCCTGTTGGCACTATTGTTTCAGTCTTGGTTTATTCTACAGGAGTGGAGCATTTTGGCCTGTTTTGTATCCCAGACATTTGTTACGTGACAAATGCATTAAAAAAGAACAAACAAGTAACTTTTGTCTTCTTATTATATATAGTTCCTTTAAAAATATAGTCTTTAACAATTATGCCAAGTCTGCTCCTTCTTTCTAAAGGAAATAAGCCCTACAACCCAACAAAACTTCTTGTTTGTAACCTGTGTAAAGTAAGATCTTTAACATTTGGTAAGATCAGCTAAATGGTTTGCAATGTGTTAAACACTTGAATTAATATTTATTTCATAGCTATTTGACATATTTATTACTAATAAAAACAATCATGGAAGCTAATTATCAGGATGTCTGCAAGAACTTCCCACTGATACATATTTCAGCTGCAAATGTAAATTTCAGGTACTGAGATGTACATAAATCTACAAATGTGTGATTTCAAAATTTAGAAGTTGTTAAAATTTTATCCAGTTAAAAATTCATCCAGTGACTTTAAAATTCTAGGGTAAAAAACTAAGTCAGAAAGATGAATTTTTTTCTGTTATCAATAAAGCTTTAACATTTGAACAGTATGTATTTAGAAAAGCAAATCTCAAAGTTTGATGGACATCTGTCTCTCCTCTGTAGAGGCAGACATGGGCCAGAAAGAATTTGCAGTATAATTCCCTGTTGTTTACCAATTGAGCAGCTCAGAAAGAAGCTTGGTTAAGTAATAGGTGTTGAAAAAAAAACCTTAAAACTAGTTAGTTTTTCTTGCCTGAATTGTTATAGAGACTTGGCCAGGTCATCTTATGGAAGAGTCTATGTAGTGGTGTCTTATGCACTGAATACTATAGGAATATAAGGCAGGGCTTATATTCCTTAATAATGGTTGACAGAACCATTATTGTGGAATTTTACTTCACTGTAAAATTATCTCCAGGCAAAAGAGATTCATATAGAGGTGAATTTTAAACATCAAAGCCGTCTAAGCGAAAACTTAGAGCTTTTCTTTTTTTGACATTTCTTCCTTCTCTCACTTTGCTATGAGATCACAGACACCTATTTTCCTTTCCATACCCACCACAAAACACATCCTGCAGACTACAGAAAATCTAACATGTACTTACTTGTTCAGAGCATTCTAGATATCTAAGTACATCCTTATAACATACAAAGAAACGTATGTGTAAGACATAGACTTGGCACTCATTTGCTTCATATTCCATTGGAATAAAAACATTTTCATAAGCTTAGCATGGGTTTTGGCAGGGTTGACAAGAATTAAATGCAACCTTTATGAAATAACCAGCATATATTAATTTTCTGGAAATGGAACATCATTCTGTAATTTATTCTATTCTTCTATGATAATTTTTGTTAATTAGGAAAATGATTTCACATATTTCATCCAGACTTCCAATGTCGAACTCACTCACATAGAGAGTGTGAATAATGAGCATGTAAATTCAGCATCCACAGAGACAACTGCTTTCTTTTCCTGATTAATAAAGAGTGGTAATGACAATGGGAGAGCAAACCACAACCTAGAACTGTTAACCAGTCTGGGAGGATTCAGGTAGTAAAGTCAAGCACCTTTCCTATCTGAACATTAAACCCAAGCATTTCGGAAGGGGAAGCAGCTGGAGGTTTGCACAGATCCTGTCTCCTCAGATCTTCCATGGAGCTGCAGAAACCTCCCTGATTGAAATGTAGCCACATTCTGAGGAAAGGAGATGGTATTCTCTCAGGGCCCAACCTACTTAGCAGCCCTTGAGAGGTCACAGGAAGGGCTGTGCCATGAAATATCCTACAGGCCTACCTCTGCTGGAAGCAGCAACAAAGCAATTGTGTTTTTCTATTTCTGTTCTTATCCCCAGCACACAATTAGGAAATATAACCACCAAGCATACCTCTGAGACTACAACTCTCATTAGAGTCTCTCACTGTTAGAGCTCATAATTTCCAGAATAGCATTGTCCCCAGTCTCCATGGGATTCTGGTAAGTCTGCCAAGAAGCTGGACGACTGGGGGAGCTGCTGGCCTCCAGTGATCAAGTCAACCTGCTTTCGATGGAGTTTGGGTGCCCCGGGGCAGAAGCACCCAAAAAGGGCTCGGAAACTCGCCTGTTCCCGAGCTGCACTCCAAGGTCAGGAGGTCCTGTGAAAGCTGCTTAGAGAGTCACACAAAAGACTGGGGAGAACAAGGAGGGAGTAAAGCACTCCAGAAAGTCTTTGAGGGACTTGCTTTAAGGCAATACCTTCTAAGGCAAGAACCACAAACGTAGGCCATTGCTTGGAAGTCCTCATTCATCTCCTTCTGAGACTGCCAATTTCTGTGAAGATAGTAGCCTCTACAAGGCGGTTTCCCTTATGAGTTACTGTCTCTCCCAGGAAGGTGGAGATACATGATGCCAGATGTATTTTCATTTTTATTTATATTTTTTCTAATATTGGATATTGGAGGAATAATAATTGTAGTAGAAGCCATACTAAACTTTACTTTTTTTCTTTTCAGATTTTTTAATTTAAAGTAGAAACAGGGTTGTTTTACATGACAATCCCAGTTTCCTTCTCCCTCCCATCCTCCCCTACCACCCCTGGCCCCCAACTAAAACCCTACCTATCACATGTCCTTTCCTCTCCCCCTGGATGGTGAGGCCTTCCATAGGGGGTTATCAGAGTCTATCGTATCCTTTGGGATAGGGCCTAGGCCCACCCCCGTGTGTCTTGGCTCAGGAAGTATTCCTCTATGTGGAATGACTGCCAAAGTTCACATCTATGCTAGGGATAAGTACTGAAATACTACAGGAGGTCCCGTAGATTTCCGAGGTTTCCTCACTGAAACCCATGTTCCTGGGGTCTGGATCAGTCCCATGCTGGTATCCCAGCTATCAGTCTGGGCACTAAGAGCTCCCCGATGTTCAGGTCAACTGTTTCTGTGGGTTTCACCAGCCTGGTCTGGACCCCTTTGCTCTTCACTCATCCTTCTCTGCATCTGGATTCCAGTTCAGTTCAGTGATAAGTTATGGGTGTCTGCTTCTGTTTCCACCAGCTGCTGGATGAAGGCTCTAGGATGGCATATAAGTCAGTCATCAATCTCATAATCAGGTGAGGGCATTTAAGGTAGCCTTTCCTCCGTTGCTGAGACAGTTAGTTGGTGTCATCTTTGCAGATCTCCAGACATTTCCCTAGTGCCTGATTTCTCTGTAAACCTAAAATGTTTCCCTCTATTATGGTATCTCCATTCTTGTTATCTTCTATTCTTTGCCTGATTCAAACTTTCTACTCCCTCATGTCCTCTGAATCCCTCCTCTTCTCCCCTTCTCATTCTAGCTCCCTCTCCCCTCTTCCCCTGCTTCTAATTTGCTCAGAAGAGCTTGACCTTTTCCCCTTCACCAGGGGACCATGTATGTCTCTCTTAGGGTCCTCCTTGTTTACTAGCTTCTCTGGCAGTGTGGATTGTAGGCTGGTAATTCTTTGCTCTATGTCTACAATCCATATATGAGTGAGTATATACCATGTTTGTCTTTTTGTGATTGGGTTACCTTGCTCAGAATGGTTTCTTCTAGTTCCATCCATTTTGCTGCAAATTTTAAGATTCCAGTGTTTTTTTTTCCTCTGGGTAGTACTCCATTGTGTAAATGTACCACATTTTCTCTATCCCATACTGAACTTTATAACCTAGTAAGTTTGTTACATTGTGATCCTGATCTTCTGGGGTTAAAGCATAAACCCAAGGGAGTTTCTTACATCTTTCCCATCTTTGCAGGTCATGGTCAGCTGGATCATGAGTGTGTATCCACGGTTAGAAAACAAAAACACTGTTTTTAGGGAAGCCAAAGAATCATTTCCTATATGAAAATCCCCTCTGCATCGAAGACACTGCATAAACATTTTATCATCTTTTTTTGCATCCAGGATATCTATAAGTAATCTAAATAAAACTCAAGTGATAACCATAAGAAATCTTCACCATAGTTTTTCCTCTGCCATTGTGCATCATACGCCTGAGTCGGCTTCTCACCATGTCTTCTCACAAGACTTTCAGAATCAAGCCAAGAAACAAAAGCAAAATCGTCCTATTCCTCAGTGGATTCGGATGAAAACAGGTAACAAAATCAGGTACAACTCCAAGAGAAGACATTGGAGGAGAACCAAATCGGGCCTATAGGCACTCAATGGCAAGACTTGAGAGTTTGTACTGAATCATGGTCAACGCAATCTATGCTACCAGATGGAGACTTGGTCATGTTTAAATTGGGAATGGTTTGTCCAGTACTAAAAATATAGAGCCTTTCAAAAAGCAAAAAGAAAGAAATCTTCACAATATAAACAACTAGTCATAAAGACTCATTCTAGAGCCAGGCATTGGTGGTAAACACCTTTAATCCTAGCACTTGGGATGCAGAGGCAAACAGATCTCTGCAAATTCTATGCTAGCCTGGTCTGTAGAGCAAGACACAGGACAACCAAGGCTACACAGAGAAACCCTGTCTTGAAAAAGCAAAACCAACCAAACAAAAAATCTTTCCAGTGAAAGAGACTGAATATTTGAGTTGGGTCAAGGTAAACACACAATTTCACAGTGGCAAACAAATGGAAGTCCGAGAAACACACCATCCAAAGCATGCCTTTCCTAGTAGATAACAAGTTAGGAAAATCTCTACTTCAACAAGCTGTCACTACAAAACATAAATTTATGGAAAACATAAACACATGCAAATTAAAATAACACCGGAAACAAAGTTTAATTGAAACAAATGTGTTTATAAATGTTTGTGTTATTTTTAACCACATAGAAATCAGAAAATTACCTCTCTGGAGAAGTAGCCTGAAAATCTATGTGAACAGGGTCTTATAGAAAATATTTCTGTATGTTCAACACATATTTAAGGATAGAAACCTGAAAAATTAGAGGATAGTAATTAACTTTTACACTTGGGAATACAACAAAAACTGAAACTTAAAAAAAATTTTTCTTGAAGAAGACAACACCAATAGCTACCAATATGGATCAAACTGTCTTAAAGTAAAATGAGATAGCTTTATCTTGTGTTGGCTTTCCCCAGGAGATGTAAATAAACATCATTTGCCCAGATAGGACACAGATAGCAGGCCAACAAAACAGACCCACCTAAGTCTAGCTCAATGCATTAGTGAATATTGGGGTAATTTTTACAGTAGTGTGGATGACAAAAAGGCAGCCTCATCTCTGAAGAGCCTACCTCAATAATGGGTAAGGATTCAATGAAAGCTACATTTCTGAAACTGCCTACATGACTTGCAGGCAGTGTGGGTGGACAGTAGCCTTCACTCTATAGAAGTGATTACTGTGCATCTCTGGAGAGGGGTTTTATGTATCTGCTAAGTTTCAGGACCATCTTGAGACTTGTGAGTTTGTTTTCTTCCTGAGCTTTATCATTTCAATTTACTTCCTAAGTCATAAGGTCACCCATTCCAGGAGGAAATATTTCAATTTGAAGGAAGTAGCTCCTCAAATTTCTGGATAAGTATTTACCATTTTAAAGAATAAAATGCTACATAAAGCCAACAGTACAGACAGTATTAATTGAAATAAAAATATTTATGTGCTAACACTATTTGCTTTTGATGGACATCCAAAGCTCTTATGCTTAAAGCACTTCTAGAATTAATCATAGCATTTTAACTGAGAGTAATACACATAAATCCTAATTAAAGCAGGAGGGTGCCATCAATGCTCAAAGTAAAACATCATCAGAGCCTTTCCCTACCATGGGAGGAACAACTAAAATGTAGGAGGGCGTATCTTCAGGGCAGCATGGCAGACATGCTCTGGGTGGAGAGTGCTGGTGCTCTCTCTCTCTCTCTCTCTCTCTCTCTCTCTCTCTCTCTCTCTCTCTTTCTCTCCCTGGTACAGTTCTGAACTGTGTGTCTGCACTGTATGATTCCACTTTCAGATGTCAAGAGTTTATTTGGAACAGATGCTGGGAATAAAAGAGGTAGCACTTTTGATACGAATTATTTTTCTTGGCGGCTAGTGTTACTTTTACTGGGACACAGGGCAAAAGTGCTCCTCTTCACAATGTGCAGTTATGCCTGACAATAACAACCAACGCAAGGCTACATCACCCAGCCCTTTTACGTTTAATGTGGGTCGTGTTTTCCCAAAGGGGACATAATCCAAATAACTTTGAGCAATTCCTGAGGCTGCAGTGGATATGAATTTGGAATCCTGAATTATACCTAATCTAGCAGAAGTAGAGGTCACAACTGGAGCTTGTCATTGCAATCTGTAGAGGAGGAGGAGTATGAGAAGAGCCCGTGACTCACAACATCTGACACTATCTAGTATGAGATAGTTCTTAAGAGTTCAGTTGGAGGATATGCAGCTGGTGTTTGCCAGAGAAGGGATTTGCTTGGTTTGTGGGGAAAGCCCCCATATATTTAGTATCAGTGGTAGAATGTTGGATGTTTAAGCACAAGAAGGGGAAAATAATGATACTTTTCTATATTCTTCAAGAGATTCTAAATATCCAAGGGAAACACACACAACACACACACACACACACACACACACACACACACACAAAAAAAAAAATACTCCCTTGTGATATTGAGAAAGACCTGAGATATAAGAGTGCATTAGTTCTCAAGGAAAACTAAAAAGATGATTTCAGGGGCTAGAGATATGGCTTTGTGTGTTAAGTGCTTGCTGCATAAGTATGGGCTCTTGAGTTCAGATCCTCAGTGCCCACAAAAAATGCAGGCATACAAGCACACACCAGTAACCCCTGTGTGGCAGAGGTAGAGACAAGGGATCGTGGGGGCTGGTTGGTAAGCCAGCCTAGCCAAAACAGCATCAGGTTCAAGAAAGAGATCCTGTTTCAAAAACTGAAGGGGCGATCAGAAGAAAATATCCAAAGTTGACCTCTGCCCTACACACACACACACACACACACACACACACACACACACACACACACACACACACACTCATACATGACACATGGATATATACATGTATGCGGAGTATACACAAGCAGGCAGGGGAATACATGTGCAGATAGACTAAATGAGTTCATAGATAACTAACTGAGAAATCACCTACAATATTTGGAGACTGAGTGCTAGTCTCTAGTTTTTAATCGAGTTGCAGAGGCAGCTATGTGCCAACTATATCCTGAAAGCTTCTCACGGAGGGCGAGAAGAACTGGAGGGCAGTGACAGGCACCTAGAGTAATAGAATAGAAGAGCTTGTGGAAAGAGGCTGAAAAACACTGCATAGAAAAGTCTGCAAGAACTCATCATTGTACAGTTGTGGAGGAATAAGTCACAACCCAAACAGTTCAAGCGGACTCTCACTTTCAGCTTATTCAAGGAGACAATGCTCACATTTACCCTTTTACTAGCTACCAATGAATCCCCAAACCAAAAATGAAGCTTCATTGATTTCACTGTCTATGGTCTTAAAAAAAATACTCCCTTCTTCCTTCTGTAGTTCTCCTTTTAATTCTGTTTTTTTTTTTTTCTGACTCAGCAAACAAGATCCTAATATGAGTCAATAATTTTATTATAAAAGTTGTTGGTCTCACAAAGCACAAGTAAGTACATATCCTCAAGTGTTTCCTGGACCAGGCAAGTGCAATTGGAAAATGGACCAGTGTGTGATGGATTTTCTTTGGGTATAGCTTGTTTTGCTTCTAAATCTTGTGCAGTTTGTGAAGATATCCAATTACCTTAAAGGTTTGATGCCGTATAAATTTTTGGACCAAGAAAATGAATTATAATGACTTAATAAAAATAATTATCATTACATAACAACACCAATTATTTTTTTATTGTTCTTTTTTATATATTTTTATTTTTCCTCTTTTTTAAATTTAAGTTAGAAACAAGATTGTTTTACATGTCAATCCCTGTTCTCTCTCCCTCCCTTCCTCCCCTGCCCCCACCGGCTCCCTATCTCATCCCCTTCTAGCTCCCCAGGATGGGTGAGACCTTCCATGGAGGATCTTCAAAGTCTGGCATATCACTTGAAGCAGGGCCTAGGCCCTCCCCTGTGTGTCTAAGCTGAGAGAGTATCCCTCTATGTGGAATGGGCTCCTGAAGTTCGTTTGTGTACTAGGGATGAATACTGATCCACTACCAGAGGCCCCATAGATTACATAGGCCTCCTAACTGACACCCATGGGCAGGTGGTCTGGATCAGCTGCTTTTCCAGCTATCAGTCTGGGGTCCATGAGTTCCTCTTGTTCAAGTCAGCAGTTTCTGTGGGTCTTTCCAGCCTGGTCTTGACCCCTTTGCTCATCACTCCTCTGCAACTGGATTCCAGGAGTTTAGTTCAGTGTTTAGCTGTGGGTGTTTGCTTCTGCTTCTGTCAGCTACTAGATGAAGGCTTTAGAATGGCATATAAGGTAGTCATTAATCTCATTATCGGGGAAGGGCATTTAAGGTAGCCTCTCCACTATTGCTTAGATTGTTAGTTGGTGTCATCCTTGCAGATCTCTGGACATTTCCCTAGTGCCAGAATTCTCTTTGAACCTATAATGGCTCCCTCTATTATGGTATTTCTTTTCTTGCTCTCCTCTATTCTTGCCTTGACTCAATTTGCTTCCTGCTCTCTCATGTCCTCCTCTCCTCTCCTCTTCTCCCCTTCCTGTTGTCCTGGCTACCTCTCTCCTCCCCCCATGCTCCCAATTTGCTCAGGAGATCTTGTCCCTTTCCCCTTCTCCAGGGACCATGTATGCCTCTCTTTGGGTTCTCCTTGTTTCCTAGCTTCTCTGGCAGTGTGGGTTGTAGGCTGGTAATCCTTTGCTCTATGTCTAAAATCCACATATGAGTGAGTACATACCATGTTTGTCTTTTTGTGACTGGATAACCTCACTCAGGATAGTTTCTTTTAGTTCCATCCATTTGCCTGTGAATTTCAATATTCCATTGATTTTTTCTGCTGAGTAGTACTCCATTGTGTAAATGTACCATATTTTCTTTATCCATTCTTCAGTTGAGGGGCAGCTAGGCTGCTTCCAGGTTCTGGATATTACAAATAATGCTGCTATGAACATAGTTGAACAGATGTCCTTGTATGAATGTTCATCATTTGGGTATATGCCTAAAAGTGGAATTGCTGGATCTTGTGGTACACTGATTCCCATTTTCCTGAGGAACTGCCATGCTGATTTCCAAAGTAGCTGTACAAGTTTGCATTCCCACCAGCAGTGGAGGAGTGATCCTCTTTCTCCACATCTTCTCTAACATAAACTTTCTTGGTGTTTTTTATTTTAGCCATTCTGATAGGAGTAAGATGGTATCTCAGAATTATTTTGATTTGCATTTCCCTGATGGCTAAGGATGTTAACAGAACACTTTCTTATGTGTCTTCAGCTATTTTAGACTCCTCTATTGAGAATTCTCTATTTAGTTCTGTACCCCACTTTTAAATTGGATTATTTGGTGTTTTGGAGACTAGCTTCTTGAGTTCATTGTGTATTTTGGAAATCAGCCCTCTGTCAGATGTGCGGTTGTTGAATATCTTTTCCCATTCTGTGGGCTGCTGTTTTGTCTTGTTGACTGGGTTGTTTGCTTTACAGAAGCGTCTCAGATTCAGGAGGTTCCCTTTTTCAATTGCTGATCTCAGTGTCTGTGCTACTGGTGTAATGTACAGGAAGCGGTCTCCTGTAACAATTCGTTCAAGGGTACCTCCCACTTTCTCTTATAAGAGGTTCATTATCTTATCATCTGCAATTAGTGAAAGTTTGACTACTTCTTTTCCAATTTGTATTCCTTCGATCTCCTTTTGTTGTCTTAATGCTCTAGCTAGAACTTCACGTACAATATTGAAGAGATATGGAGTGATATAACAACATTACATGGTTACATAATCAATTCAATTGGAAATTAGTCATGTCTGATGAAACCTTGTGTCAAGAATGCAATTCATCTATATTTTATTCTTGTATCAGTAGAAGGAGGATGTGTTCTTATCATTAGGAATAGAAAAAAGACAATGTGAATGTTTTTGTATTTAGGTAACAACTGGAGGTGATATTACAGGAAACTAGGAAACTACTGAGGCTAGTGGTCCAAGAATCACACCAACTGGGAATGAGTTTCTTTGCACAGAACCCTTCTCAGGGCACCCTTGACCTCAGCATTCCTCAGGCTGTAGATCAAGGGGTTCAGCATTGGGTTGAAAAAACTGTAAATCAGGAAAAGGATCTTCTGCTGCTCCTCGGGGTGCTGAGACTTGGGGGCCATGTACATGACAATGGCGCTGCCAAAGAAGAGCCCAACCACACAGAGGTGGGAAGAGCAAGTGGAGAAGGCCTTTCTTCGGCCCTCTGCTGACTGCATCCTCAGAACAGACACTAGGATGCGTGTGTAGGAGACCAGTACAAAACACAGGGGGCCCACTAAGATGAACACAGAAGCTGCAAAGATGACAACTTTGTTGAGTGTTGTGTCAGCACAGGCCAGCTTGAGGACAGACAGGATTTCACAGAAGAAGTGATTGATTTCATGGGGCCCACAGAAGGGCAGCCTCAGGATGAGGCTCATATGAACCATACCAAGGAGTGAGCCACAAGCCCAGGATGTGATAACCAGACCAGCACAGTCTCTCCAGCCCATGATGGAAGAATATCGGAGCGGGTGACAGATGGCCACAAGCCGATCATAGGACATCACCAAGAGGAGGAGACATTCTGTGTGTGCAAAAGCCAAAAAGAGAAAGGTCTGTGTCATGCAGCCAGCAAAGGAGATGGGTTTGGCTGGATCTAGAAGGTTCACCAGCATCTGGGGCACGGTGTTGCAGGCATAGGCAATGTCAACGATGGCAAGGTGGGACAGGAAGAAGTACATGGGAGTGTGGAGTCTGGAGTTTTGACAGATTATCCCAAGGATGGCCCCATTCCCCAGCAGGGTGAAGGCATAGAAGAGTGAGAAAGATGCAAAAAGAATTCGGTGAATCTTTGGGCCAAGGCAGAATCCAAGCAGGACAAACTCTGTGACCATTGTGTGGTTTTCCTCCATTTCAGTATGAAAGAGAAATGCAGGGAACTGAAACACAACAGTTTCAAATGGAGGTGTCATTTTTTTTTTGTCATTGTAGCATGTGTCTGTCATCCACAGATGTGTTGGACACAACTGGTGTTTACTTGTCTCAGGCATGGAATACTATTAATCACCTCCCATAGGAACTTAATTAACTAAAAGTAAATAAGTAAATGCTTATGAAAACTAGATTGTCTATAAGCAGAATAACTAGTCTGACATTGAAGTTTCAGAAGAAAAATGTGTCAGCAATGCTTATTTACTTAGAACCATTGACTTCCGAGGCAGTTAAAAACTAGCAAATCCACACATACAAAATAAACAGGAAGCATTGGTCATTTCAGGCTGTAGGGGAATTGCTGAATCTCAAAGTGAGCTCTCAAAATGAGAACAGCACTAGGAAAGAAAAGAATTCGAGTTGCTTTGGTAGAAGTTATGATTGCTGCTAGAAATATTTATATCTTAACTAACTAGAGACTACTTTCATAGCTCTATCCAAAGGAAATTGTGAAACAGCAGCTTTCTTATTAATATTGTTTTTGATGGACAAAAATAATTATGGGTATTTACTTATTGAATTCAATTTAATGTTTAGATACTTTAATACAATGTGGAGTGTTATGAGGTAGTGAGAAGGAAATGATTTGTATGAACACTATCAAATAATGATTTATGATAGTATATATCTTCGTCTAGATATATAAATAAAATGTATATAACTATATCTTACAAAATATGTATTATTGTCTTGAAAAATGGAAACAAACTAATATTTGTTAACTTGACGGCTGGTTCACCAAGCAATTTCCATAATCATTAATTTGCCACAAGAATCTTTCAATGGGAACCCATAGACAATAGGGCATTTTGTGTTTCATCAGCTGTATTTACAAGCCCAACAATGTGTGATGCTCCAGAATTTTGAAGTTGGGCATGACAGGTGTCTACAAGCAAACACTCATAGAAAAAAATTTCCTATGCACTATCTGATCAGATCATCCCTTCTGTGTTTCTTTTTCATAAAAGAGCCTAAAATGAAAATAAGACAGGACGGTTTTTATTGTTAATTCAATCCTTTGTATTCATAGTACATACCATATCTGAAATTTATAACACAACAATTTTCTATTCAAACTGAAAAACAGTAGCTGACCTCATCTATAAGAATGTTCATATTCTTCAGCTGGCATGGTGGTGCATACTTTTAATCCCAGCACTTGGGAGGCAGAAGCAGGCAAACTCTGAGTTCAAGGCCACCCTGGTCTACAGAGTTCCACAAAATAAAAGTATGTAGTAGAAAATATTTATAAATTGAAAATTCACCTTATCTGTTATTGGCCAGATATCTCCATTGTCAAATTAGTGATAAAATAGTCTATTCATTGTTTGTATGCTAAATTGAGGAACATGGCTTTTTTGATCATAATTTCCCCAAGAAGTCTTGTTGACATTCAATATAGTTTGGAGTGCTAACATTTATGAGAGCTGTTATAAGCTCAAAATAATTTAAGGTTTAGCTACCTTTCCACAAACAGTGTGAGGAATAACACCACCGAGTTCATTCCATCTCCTAGTTTCACTGTCATCATGACACAGGGTGATGTTAAGGGATGTTCATGAAGAAGTTAACATGAGAGGCAGGATTGTATTCTGAGAGAGAGAGAGAGAGAGAGAGAGAGAGAGAGAGAGAGAGAGAGAGAGAGAATTGCAAACTACACTCACAGCTGATGAGACTAACAGTGCAGAGGTGGAAACAAGACAACTCAAGGAAAGTCGGGACTGGAGAATTTTGGGACTTCTCAAAGGCCATTCTTGTTAGATACAGTCTCCCAGCAGAAGGTTAGAAGGATTTGGTGAAATCTGTGAGCCCAAATGTGGTTGGTTTCATGACATATGTATGTGGAGAAAGAGTAAAAATAATAATAATAATAATAATAAAAAGTTGTTGGGATGGATGTGGAGAAGGTACATCAGGTT
Source organism: Cricetulus griseus (assembly GCF_003668045.3). Taxonomy (NCBI): domain Eukaryota; kingdom Metazoa; phylum Chordata; class Mammalia; order Rodentia; family Cricetidae; genus Cricetulus; species Cricetulus griseus. The sequence goes on from NW_023276806.1 coordinate 226,213,852, forward strand.
TGAAGGCAGCATTCAGTAGCAAATGCAAATGGCCTTCCAGGAGGGGCCAGAGGAACCAGGTAACTTAAGGATGATAGCTGCTTGGTTAGCTACAGGCTGGAGCAATGGGTTTGGTGACTTACTATCAGCAACCTTACCAGTAACGATCTCTGATCTTCAGGTCTTCCTGCCGCAGTTCTGTGTTCTTCAACCACCCGGTAATAACTTCTTTTTGTGAACAGATATCTCTACAGGAAAGCAAAATATTATTAGAACAATCCTGCGCTTTAAATTTTAAATAAGCTGTATTTATATATTATAACTTGTAGCATGATGCTGACCCCAAAGAACACTTCTAAAGCTGGGTCTACAGTGTTATTGATCCCATCCTGACCAATGAAATCCCCTTTAAGCAAGCTTTGGTGGTAAGTATGCTTTCCTTTTAAGTAAGAGATTTGTTTTCTTTCAAACAAATGGCCAGATTTAACTGATATGAAAATAACCTAAATAATATCTTTATTTCTTTATTTTGTTTTGTTTTTTGTTGGCTTTTCGAGACAGGTTTCTCTGTATTGCTTTGGAGGCTGTCCTGGAACTCGATCTATAGACCAGACTGGCCTTGAACTCACAGAGATCTGCCTGCCCCTAACTCCCAAGTGCTGGGATTAAAGGCATCAAGGCATGATAGATCATGTCCGTGTAGAAAGAAATGTTTTTGTGGTTGCCAAAGTGTCTAATTTTTGTTTAATAAAGTCCCTTTCATTTCATTTATTTATTTAGTGTGCATATGGGGGGACATGTGTGCACCACTGCTTACATGTGGAAGATGAACAACTTGCAGGTGTTTGACCTGTCTCTCCACCTTGTGGGTCACAGATATAAAACTCAGATGGCCAGGTGGTGCCAGGCACCTTTGCCAGCTGAGCTATCTATCTCACTGATCCTCAACTGTTGTTAAACACACAAAATTCTGGACTACAACTTCGGACGCTAAAAGAAAGACTAATTGAAAAGGTCAGATGTGTGAGCATCTTTTCAGCCCAGAAGCTCTCTCGAGTCCACCTTGAGAAAGCAGTTGAGTGGTGCTGTTTGTTTTGTAACCCTGACAATTCATACATATTTGTTGGGTATAAAGTTAATAAGGAAAGAGAAACAACTACTGTGTTCTGAGACTGGTTTCATTTAAAATGAAGTCTACTATAATTGTGTTGAACTCAGACCCATCTTCTAGCTGGAAGTGAGTCCTAGAATTTTGAAATACTTCATTCCTGTGAGCAGTATTAAAGTGTGACTTTAAAAATCTTAAAAGAACAGTAGAAGGGTTCACAGAGTGTTCGGCACTTGAATCTAGAACACACTTCTCTTTTATTATTATTTTTTCTTTTGATAGCTGTGTAATAACAAATGGAAACCACACAGACTCAATTTCTTTCGCTCTGCAGGGACTCCACGTTGTGGGACTGTTAGCTGTCAGCACGGGTTGAGGAGCTCAGGGGCCCTTGCTCCTCACTGCTGGGCTATTTGCTGATGATAGATTTAGGGACGGGGAAGTCATTGCCTTGAGCTGTGCACGTGCTGATGAGCTCACCAGGCTCCCATGGTTAATCACAATGCAGTGCTTACAGAATTGTGCTGGCTGAACTAAACTGGCCACAAAACAAACTCAGAGCCAGGAATCTGGGATAAGGACTGAGAGAGAATAGGAAGGAATTCAACAGAGGTGGAGGGGGGTAGGAGAGGGTGGGAGGAGAGAATAATTGATGGGAATGCATTAGATACATGGATAATGTTGTCAAAACAAGCTTAATTAATAACACAATTAAATCTCTAAGTTTTAATGAACCGCCAGTCTCCTTCCTACAGTATTAAGCGTTGGGTGAAGCAGAATTTGTAAAACAGTCTCACATTGTTAGTCAATTGTCCAGCTCAAATGAGGATTTCTTATTTGTAAATAAGAAGGAAGCGCATAAAATATTACATTTCTTACTTGAATACTTATTATAAACATAGACTTTGCCAAGTTATCTTAAGGAGTGAGAATTGATGCAAAAAAAAAAAAAAAGGTTTTTCTGGGGGTAGAGACTATCCTGGATGAACAAGAGCTAGAAAATCACTCTCACGAAATTACGGTCCATTCAGTAACTCATTGAGGGCTGGTAATAATTGACCATCTGTTGGGTGCTCCTATGTTACCTTGGAAACAAGTATCTTTTCCATTTCTTTCCACCTCTAGCCAAAGACTCATTTTCAGTGTCACAGAAAATCTACTTATTTACAGAGTACCTTCTAAGTGTCTGAGTATGTCTATCAAGTTGTGTTCAATGGAGGGCTAGTATAAAATGCACTACTTAGCAACCATTTAGCTTTCTACTCTACCGCAGTAAATACATCATAAACACAGCATGTGTTTTGACAGTGCTGACAAGAATTAGATGCAACACTTAAAAACAACCAAATATATTAACTTCACTGGAGTAGAGTATCGTTCCATAAGCCATTCTACTATAGTCTCCATTAGGTAGGAAGATTATTCCACATATCTCATTTAAACCCATAAAGTGGAAATTCCTAACTATTCATACAGAATGCGAATGATGAGTATCATATGAACACACATTGTACACACACACACACACACACACACACACACACACACACACACACCCTCATACAATGAATTTGTTTTTCTTCTGGATACAGACGGAATGGCAGTGAGCATGGCAGATGACTAAAGGCTAGATGTTACAACTTGTCTGGCAGGAATTAAAGGTGGAGTAAATTCAGGTTACCTCGATAGCTTCCACATGAGGACCTTAGGGTCTCAGAAGAGGAAGCAGCGGGAGACTGGCGGCACAGGTCCTGTGTCCTCAGAGCTTCTGTATATGTGCAGAACCCTCACTATCGCCCCTTTCTGAGAAATGACAGACTCCTCAGGAAAGGAGGCTCTATTCTCTAAGGCTCAGCCAAATTGGCAGCTCTTGAAGGCTCACTGGAGGCACAGGGTCATGAGACTTCATGCATGTCAATCTTTGCTGGGAAGCAGAGACAAAGAATTGGGTTTTATCTCTGCTCTCATCCCCAGCAGGACATACAATTAGGAAACATACGCAGCCATCCAGTACACCCAGGAGGCTTCAACACTCATTATACTTCTCGATTACGTGACATTATCTGTCTTCAAAGTTTCCAGAATTGCACTGTCCCCCATCTCTAGTTACTTGGGGTGAACCTGTCAGGAGGCAGGACCGGTCCCTGAGTTCCCAGAACCCACTGTGCAGTTCAGCTTCTCCTTGGTGGAACCTGAGTTCCTTGGGGGTGTAGCAGAAATGCGAAGACAAGACCCAAGTTGCATTTCAAGCTGTGGATGTGCTGTGTGAGCTTGTAAAGAAGGTGTGGAAAGTCCAAGAAGGGGCCAAGGAATCCCAGTGGGGCCTCTGGGGACCTGCCTTGTGGGGCTTTCTTCTAGGGCACAAACCTCCCATAGAGATTTGCTGTGAAGTGTAGAGATTCTGAGTTCAGGCCCTCAAAGGAGGGAGGAAAAGACTCCCTCCATGACACCTTCCCCTGGAAAAGTGCCTTTTTATCTATGGAAGGCTCTTATTTGAGATATTGTCTAAGACACTGTCATAGCGTTCAGATCTTTTTTTTAAGACCTTACATATTTAATACAGTGCGTTGCCCCTGTACAAATGGAAAAAAATTAAGTTCAACATTTCTAGAACAATATTAGCCTTCATATCTTACTTCCGTATTTTTTTTACTTGATATAGAGATGTCAGAGTGCTATTTTAAAATTTTTTCAGGTCAACCAATCATGGAATTTACAAACTGGCTCCTTATAGCATGCCTTTGCAGGGAAAATTGTCATAACCATCTATTTTTGAGTGCACGCCAGCTCGTGTTCTAGTTCTGCTCATTCTGTGACAAGAATAGCTTCTGGCTACAGGAAAATCTCGGTGCTTTACTGGTCATTCATAAATAACACAAGCTCCTTTTGTTATGTCTCAGGGCATCTGCAAACTGTGCAAATCAAGCAGCTGACATTGAAGAGAAAAGTGGTATAAAGGAAATAGTACATTTGTGGAAGCAGTTATTTTAGGACAAGTTTCAACATTCAATACTGTTTGGTAGCTGTAAAAATGTGTTAAGGAACAACAGTCATGAGTATATGTCATGAGATTTAAGCCAGGTAAGAGAATCACTTAAAATGCACGGTTTTTTTTTTTGTTTGTTTTTTGTTTTGCATCATGGCAAGTGAACACAGCTTTTCACTGTGGGTTTAACATTCCTCAGGTTTCTGTAAGAAAAGATACAACTTTTTGTCTCTGTCTCTGTCTTACACACACACACACACACACACACACACACACACACACACACACACACACACCCTTTCTTTTTGAGAAGCTAGAGATGGAATCTAAGGCTTCATACATGCATGCTAATCAACCATCATTTCATTGAACCACATATCCAACCCCCCAACAAACAATGTGTGTGTGTGTGTGTGTGTGTGTGTGTGTGTGTGTGTGTGATTCATTACACACACAAACTCACACAGGTTTTCATCACAAATTTAGAAGACTGTGAGACTGAATAGACTCACTACTCAAGGTTTATAATGGCATGCTGGACCAAGAAACAAGAGATGCTTTGAGTCATTTTCTCCAAAGGCTCATATTGAACAATAGAGATAGTCAGTGACCCCCACTTTCTGTAACAAACAGATCTTGACATGCACTGATGTGAGCTACTGTTCTCAAACTGACTTCCTCTGTAGAGACTTCCATTTTGGGGGGAGGGGAAGAGAGAAAGTGGGGGCAGTGGGAGAAAACATATTGTTCCTAGAGGGGATTTTCAGGAAATATACAAAAATTGCCAATAAACCTCCTATTAGCTTGTATCTGAAAAAAAAAATGGCACAACAATAAACTTTGGCGAAAGCCAAGTCTTTAAAAAAGCGCAATAGAATTCTGTTTTTCAACAAAAGTAAATTTTATAGCTTTCACTATACTAATAAAGACGTAAGTCATTCGTCATCTTCTTCCATTACATAGGGCATTTAAAAGTCCTCTGGAAGACTTATTCTTTGAACAGAGAGTGTTTTGGTGACACGGAGCGCTACATCTTGTCAAGCAAGGGCTCTGAAAAGTACTCTTTTGGAACTGTGGCTTTGAAACCTTGGCTCTGGTGGGGACTAACTGCGCCACAATCTGTTACTGTCAGCATTTGAAATTACAGATTTCTAGAAATTCCTCCCACAACTACTGAGGCAGTCATCCGGTGGAGGGCATGAGACAACTCAATGAAGGAAATGCTCTGAATGGTTGGGACCCCTGTGAGAGGAAAATTTCTTCTGTCAACGGTCAAGCATGATGCTGCCAACTTGTCACAAAACTCTCTGCATCCTCAGAACTCTCCTCAAAGTATTCTTCACATCCGAGTTCCTGAGACTATAGATCAGGGGGTTGAGCATTGGGTTAAAAAGGCTGTGAAACAGTAGAAGATATTTCTTCTGCTCCTTCGGGTTCCCGTGTCTTGGTCCAACATACATGACAATGGCTGTGCCGTAAAATAATGCAACCACACAGAGGTGGGAGGAGCAGGTGGAAAAGGCTTTCCTCTGACCCTCCCCCGACTGGATCCTCAGGACAGCACCAAGGATACAGGCATAAGAGACCACAATCGAGGAGAACGGTCCCACAAGCACCGACACTGCCCCAGCCAAGACCATGGTCTCATTGAGGTGTGTGTCTGCACAGGCAAGTTTGAGAACAGCTGTGATTTCACAGAAAAAGTGATTGACTTTCTGAGATACACAGAAGGGTAAAGGCAGAAGTAGCAGCAGGTGAACCAAGGACAAGAGCACCCCAGTGATCCAGGAAGTCATAGCCATGGTGCTGCAGACCTTCCAGCTCATGATGGCAGAGTATCGGAGCGGGTGGCAGATGGCCACGTACCGATCATAGGACATCACCACGAGGAGGAGGCATTCTGTGATAGCAAATGTCAAGAAGAGAAAGGTCTGTGTCATGCAGCCAGCAAAGGAGATGGGTTTGGCTGGATCTAGAAGGTTCACCAGCATCTGGGGCACGGTGTTGCAGGCATAGGCAATGTCAACGATGGCAAGGTGGGACAGGAAGAAGTACATGGGAGTGTGGAGTCTGGAGTCCAGGCAGATGAGCCCCACGATGGTCCCGTTCCCCAGGAGAGTGAAGGCATAGAATAGGGAGAAGAGGGCGAAGAGGAGCATCTGCATCCTTGGGCCGAGAGGAAATCCCAGGAGGATGAACTCTGTGATCAATGTCATATTGTTTCCCATGTCCCTATGACAGAGGACACTGAGTTAATGACTGGTTTAAAGGTAGACTTTCATACTGATTTGTGCTAATGTCATGCCCTTTGTAGGTTAGCAAAGCAAGGATAGCTGAAGTGAATTTTTGTTTAAATGGAGTTTTAAAAAGATTTCTTTGTTGTGTGCACAAAAATCTTTCTCTTGACATTTAAGACATTTTTAGTGATTATTATTGTGTATGTGTGCATAGTGTGTTTGTGTGGGTGTACTTGCCATTACACACATATGGGGAACTTTGTGGAGTTGGTTTTCTCCTCATACCTTGCTGTGACTCTAAGAGCACTGACCCATCATGCTTGCTTGATGATTGTAGCATTTTTGATGGATCTAAAATTTCATAATAAATATACCCATTTTAATGCAAGTCAAACATTGTTTGATTCTACAGGTTACACCATATTTTTCAAATAAATTCTGCTCGTCTTAGCTAACATTATTCAGTAGCTCTCTAATTATTTTTAATTAGAAACAATGAATCCTAAATGATGGACCAATGTTTCAAAACTGTATTGCATTCAATACTGAGTGGGAAGGGTTCAGTAGGGTGTACCAGGTTTAAATATAGAAGAATCATTATTCATTATTCCTTCCACAGATATTTTCCAGTCTACAATAAAGACCTCACAGAGTGCTTTTCCATTTAAGCATAAAGGCTTAGATTCAGTCAAAAATCTTGTCACTGAGTTCTTCACATTAACATTTCGATGAGCATTTTTGTGATTGACAGGATTGGAACTGTGCTGGTTGTCAGGCATGACAGCAGGATCAGTAGCCTTGTCTTTTGGCTCAATGTTTACTGTATTAGGAAAAATAAAAGATCCAGAGACTGATATTGGGCTTCAAGCTTCAAGCTGAAGATCAGAAAAGCAAAGCAGCTGGTCACTAGCTCTCACTCTACCTCAGACTGAAATGAAATCCTGGCTCCACCAAACCTCAGACTGAAACCTCTCCTGAGAATCCTGAGCCTTCAATGTCTTCTTATCCTCCATGTGACTGTAGAGTAAATGCCTCCTGTCCACAGTGTGCCAGGAGAATGAACGCTTGATCCGAGACCTTGCTTATCTTGTATACCTCTCATGAAGACTGGGATTAAAGGCATGTGATCCCAGGTGCTGAGATCATCTTTATGTGAGCTGTTTCTCGTTAGGACTGGATCAGTTTTGAGTAGCTGAGTGTGGCCTTGAACTAACACAGATCCTTTTATCTCTTAATCCTTAGTCCTGGGATTAGAGGTGTGTACCACCACTTCCTAGCTCTATGGCTGCTGGGATTAAAGGTGTGTGCCTGTATTCTGTGGCTTGTGGCTGACTTTGCTTTCTGAATCTTCAGGCAAGCTTTAATAAATCATAAATTATATATCACCACAGCTGACAGACACTCTGAATACAGTTTCAGGAGCCATCTCTGCAGGTGGCTTGCAGTGACTCACTTTCTGTGGTAAATGTTGCAGAAAAGATTGCTATTGCCTGACTGAATCACATCACCTCTAGAACTCTCTAATTCTATAGTAAAAATGTGAATACAAGCATAACTCCCCCCCTGCTGCATACATTTACCCTCTTATTTTATGTGAATTCCACTTAATGTGGGAATATAGGAATGAGTAATAATCCTTCATTTAAATAGACATGAAATTCTATGTCTAAGATTGAAAAATCTCATTATAAAAATATCCAATTTGTGTTGGACTTCACTTACTAGTATCAGAGAGGTAAATAGCATGTGTAGACAGGTGAAAATAAAACCATATGCAGGTGCTTATTGATTTCCCATTATTCGTATAACTTTATTCTTAGTGTAATGGTATCAGTAATTAAACTATTACTCCCTCATTGCTCAGACTTTGTATGGCATCATAATAAGGTTGTGCATAATAAACATACATTTTTATCCTTATTTGATGGGCTCCTATAAGTGATAATTAATCCCATTAAAATACATATCTAAGATCTATAAAAATATATCATATAAGCAATATATAAATATGATAAATACTACATAAAATATATTTATACAAAGGTATTTTATGTATCGTATGCCAATGAACATTTGTGTGTCTTACTTGGTCTATCTTATTGTTATAACTGTTGATGGGCAGAATTTGAACATTAAGAAAGTAGAACTGGCACTTTGAGAAAGTAAAAGCAAACTGACAATGGAAATAACATTACATTCATCAGAACTTACCAAAAAACTTATGAGGAAGCCTGGGTGTCTAGAGCAGGCTGTTGTACAAGGACCCTGGTAAACCGTCATGCAGTAAATGTAAGCATGTCTGCACTTCTGTGATGACATTGGAAGCCTTGCTGCTTGACTCGGAACTGACAAAGAAGGACTATGGCTTTTCAAGTTGCCTTTTAGAAGAGAAGGCTTTATGGATTCATCACCTCCACAGGTCACCCTTTCAATTGTCACGAGAGCCTTCATAGTGCATGAAAATAATAGGTCTCTTTGCACCATCATGGTTCCTATAGAGACAGGAAGAACCCCCCACTTTGATTCTAGCCCACAGAGGTTTGAGTATCTCTCTGTTTCTGTGCCTGAAGAAGCTATATGCAAAATGAGATCTTCAAATGTTAAGGAAGAATAGTACTTTTCTAAGTAGGAGGACATGCTTATGTAAAGTTACATTTGGAGCCACCGCTACATCAAAATATAGATTGGTGTAGCTTTATGAATTTTTATTTTGTTTCATTCTTCAAACAATCAAGAAGTACAGTGACAGATGAACAGGTTGTTTCTGGTTATTGACTGTGGATAAAATCTTGAAATTAATTCCTTCAGTCATAAATCCTTTAGTCTGATTTCCCAGCTACTCAAAAGGCAGTAGGAAAATGAACTCTAATGATGAGGTCTAAATTATTGGATATTATCTAGAAATAAAGACCTTTTCATCCCTAAGCACAGGTCTGGAGATGTGTAACAGCCATCTTAGGCATGTAGAAACCCTGGGACTTGTTGATTTATCTGTTGTTGGACACCAGGCTGGTCTCCTAATTTAGCTACAGCACTGCAATAAACATTGATGTGTGATTATCTCTGTGATATGTCGACTTTGAGTCTTTGGGTAAATATGCAGGAGTAGTATAGCTGGGTCATATTGTAGATGTATTTATTTATTAACAAATTAATAAAACATGATTTTATTATTGATATGCCCCATCCCCACTTATTTGGAAAACAATGAAATACAGCCTGAAAGTCTTCAGGTCAATATTCTATTTCTTCTGTTTTTTAAAATACTCCTTTTAAAATAATGCTTCTTTTTAAATCTTTTTACAACTTCAGACATGGGTACAATATACCTTGATCACATCCAGCCTCTGCTCTCTCCTTCAGCTCCCTTCTGCACCTTTCATCACATTTCCCTCCCACTTTCATGGCTTCCTTTATTTACCCACCTGGTTAGTTAGTGTTGTCCATGAGAGCACAGACACGGGGCCACCCACTGGGGAATGAGCAGAAAAGGACTCTCAGGTCCTCAGTAGCTATCAAGCATCAAAACCTTCACTATCAAAGGTAGGGCCTTGTGATGGCCCTTACCTCTTCAGGCTGAATTTTTAAATTGATGTATCAATTTAATATAATCTTTATGGGTGTACTTTGCTTGATAAGCATATTCCCCATTGCCCTGTTGCTTCTTCCTCTCTTCTCCATTTTTACCCCTCTTCCCTCCTTCCATTTGTCTTCATTTAGTCCCCTTTGTTCACCTCTAATGCCGTTTTATAGACACACTCACAATTTTATATGTCTAAGGAAAATCTAAGGACCACAAACGGGAGGAAACACATGGTAGTTGTCTTTCTGAGACTGGCCAAACTCACTTAATATAATTATCTCTCGTAGAATCTCTTTCCTTGCAAATGATGTTAACTTTATTCTTCCTTCATTTACATATACACTCTCTTTTCTTATTCGTTTTTTTCTGTTACTTAGAAACTTAGGCTGCAATAAGCAGTGTGCTCGTGTCTCTGATACACTGAAGTATTTCACACAAATACCCATACAGTAGACCTTTGAAAAAAAAAAAAAAAACATCCGTAGTAACTGGACTGGTGTATGTCTACCTAAGTCATCAGCAGATTGTTCTGGCTTTGCTTTTCAAATGAGCCAGAATCTGACTACTTCTTCTAGTCCCCATTATTGCTGCTCGGCCACCTGCTTCTATCACTTGTGTTTTTGCCAGAGCCTCTTTAGTTGACTTAGTGTAGGATCTGGAGAGATCCTGTTAAATTATGGGAGCTATTGTTACTTCCTGCTCACACCCCTTTCATGATTTTCTGACTCTCTCAGAGGTTTACAAAATCCTGGCAGGCTTTTGTCTGTTCATGTGTGCAAAGACCGCGTTGTGTCTGGTGGGCATCATTTCAGAGCACTCCTCCCATCCTTCAGCTCTCCTCTTCTTTCCACATCTCTTATGAGAAGTTTCCTGAGCCTTGGGTCTAGGACGGGTTAGTACAAATGTACTGAGCAATAGATGCGACAACCATATTGTTAGATTTTTGAGACACTTCCACAGTACCCGGACTGGTTTATGTTTCTACCAGCAGAGTACAGGGGTTCCCTGTGTCCACATCTTTGCCAGAATTTGTTGCCAATGATATTTTTAATGATTGACATTCTCAGTGGAGTTGGATGGCATCTTAATGTAGTCTGATTTTCATGGTATAACTTAATTGTCTTTATTCTCATGTGATTCATAAAAGAAATAAATGATGATACCCTTGAATTTGTTCCTTTTAAGTTGAGGGGAAAGCATCTGGTCTTTAATGGTTTGTTATTATTTTAGCTATGGTGTTTCCATGTAACCCTTCTCAGATTTAAGAAGGTATCTTGCGTTTCTAGATCATTGCAAGTTTGTTTCTCACAAAGCATTAGGCTTGTCTGTCAATTGCTTTAAATAGATGTAAGGAGAAATTGCACCTTATTTATTTAACATGTCATAGTACACTATTGATTTTGTACACATTCATACTAATGTACTCCAGGAATAAATCTCACTTGGTCATAGTATTTGTGCTGCCTGTTTACAGGTTCCTGTTTCTGGTATAGTTGGGACTGTGCACTTACACACAGAAGGATGATGGTCTATAGTTTGTACTTCCTGTGATGTCTTTTATATCAATGATACTGACCTCATAGAAGGACTTAGGAAATGTTCTCTTTGCTATTATTTTTAAAACTTTTTATGAAGAAATAGTTAATTCTTCCTATTAGACTCTGGTGTAATTTATTAAAATAGCAATGTGGTCCATAACTATCTTTGGTAAGCTTCAAATTTACTGATCTATTTATTTATTTTTATTTTAGACCAATATGCCTGTTAATTTTTTGTACAATGCCAACTCAACACGGTAAATTGGGATACTTTTTTCCAAAAATTCAAATATATATATATATATATATATATATATATATATATATATATATATATATATAGAGAGAGAGAGAGAGAGAGAGAGAGACCAATAATGGCAGTATGTTATGCATCAATAGCAGCAACAGCTTTTCCAGGTTCTGCAGTCATTTGAACAAAATTGTAGAGACATTCAACACACTCCTTTAAAAAAAGTAAAAAAAAAAAAAATCCCAGAAAACAGCACAGTTCTGTTATTCTTCCTGATTTATTTTTGTATGTTATCAATCTACTTAGATCATTTTAATGAGTCGGTAGATTTGGTATTTATAGAAAAAATTCCCTAATTGCAATATAGTTCACAGAATTCTCTCATAGTTCTTTACATATCTACTAAATTGGTGACGATGTTCCTTACAATGCTAATTTTAGTTATTTGAATATTTTCCTCTTGTGTAGGTGTGTGTGTTAGCTTGTGTGTGAGCCTGTGTAGAGGTGGGAATCAGGTGTCCTGTTTTATCATTCTCTGCTTTTTCCCTTGAGACAGGGTTCCTTATTGAAACAGGAGCTTCACTGTCAGCCATTAAACTTTAGCAAACTCTGTTCTGACACAGCAGCTCTGGGTTGCAAGAGTGTGTGCAGCACGTACAGCTTTTTACATCTATGGTGAGAGTTCAAACCCTGGTCCTCAGCCTTGTGTAGCAAATGCTCTTAGGGGCTGAACCATCTCCTCAGCTCTTCAGCATTCTCTCTTCTGTTGACCTGATGGTCAATTGAACTAAAGTTTGTTAATTCTTTAATAGAAAAATCACATTGGCAGCCATTAATTTTATCTACTCTATTTTCAATTTCATTTATGTATATTCTAATCTTTATTATGTTATTTCTTGTGCTTGATAGTGCTTAATTACCTTTCCTTTAAAATAAGGGATTGGTGATAAAATGTAAATAATTGATGTAAAAATAAGTGAGAAATCGTGTTCCATTTGGGAGAAGCTCTCAACATTGGGATTCAATCCAAAAGTTGGACTCATAGAGTCAATTATGAATATATCATTTCCCCATTATTTTGTACCACTTCCAGAACTGGAATTTGAGCAATTACAGATTTTAAAATCAGACTTCTAATCATGTGTGGTGATGCATAGCTTTAATCCCAGCACTTGGGAGGCAGAGGCAGGTGAACCTCTCTAAGTTGGAATTCAGCCTGGCCTACATAGTGAGTTCTAGGACAGCCAGGGCCACAAGGTAATATCCTAACTAAAAAACAAACAAACAAATAAGCAAAAAGTAAGTAACTAACTAAATAAATAAATAATCAGATTTCTAGTTGGGAATTTTCTCTGAATTTTGCTTTAGCTAACCACATGCTTCAAGACCATGGACCCAACTGACATTCTATGTGCCCCTCACACAGATCTCTTCTGCAGTGCTCTGTGGAAGGCTTCTTTCACCTGGGCATTCCTCAGGCTGTAAATGAGGGGATTCAGCATTAAGTTAAAGAGACTGTGGAACAGTGACAAAATTTTCTCCTGCTCCTCTCGTTGATCAGAGTCAGGAACCATATAAACCAACATGGCTATCCCAAAGAAGAGCCCCACCACGCAAAGATGGGAGGAGCAGGTGGAGAAGGCCTTCTTGCGGCCCTCCTTTGACTGCATTTTTAGGATTGCTCTGAGGATGTGTGTGTAAGAGACAAGCATTGAGCAAAGAGGCCCAACTAAGACAAAAACACATGCAGCAAGGATGACAACTTGGTTGATCAAGGTGTCAGCACAAGCCAGCTTGAGAACAGCCAGGATTTCACAGAAGAGGTGGTTCACCTCCCGGGGCCCACAGAAGGGCAGCCTTAGTAGGAGAATTGCATGAGCCACAGAGAGGATAAATCCACATGACCAGGAAGTGGCAGCCAGGGCTACACATAATTTCCACCTCATGATGACAGTGTAGTGCAGCGGGTGGCAGATGGCCACAAAGCGATCGTAGGACATTGCTGCCAAAATCAAGCACTCTGAGGCAGCAAAGGCCAAATACAAGAATGTCTGTGTGATGCACGGAACAAAGGAGATGGTTTTTTTCTGGGTCACAAGGTTGGCTAGCATCTTGGGGACATTGTTGGAAGCATAAGAGATGTCAAGGATTGCCAGGTGTGAAAGGAAGAAGTACATTGGGGTATGCAGCCTGGGGTCCAGGTAGATGAGCCCCAAGATTGTGCCATTCGTCAGCAGGCTGAAGATGTACAGCAGGGAGAAGACCCAGAAGAGGAACATCTCCATCTCTGTACTGAGCCGGAGTCCCACCAGGATGAATTCTGTGACCCATGTCTGGTTGCCTCCCATTCCTTATGACAGCTGATGTAGCGGTGATGGGCGGTGGTAAGCCCAGATCTGGACAATCAATGAAAACTGGGTTTATTTATGTCAAGACAAGGGCAGGAAACATTTCAATGCTTCCTCTTATTTCACACTTCCTGACAGCCATCTGTGTTTCTGATCCTTTACTGTGAAGTAGATTCAAACATTAAAATGTATATACAAAAATCACATAAAGACCCCTTATATCCCTTCACTCTGACTTAGCATACATTGATGTCCTTGTTGTTTATCTTATACTCTTTGTCTCTGTACACTTAATGTTTTTGAACCATTTGAAATTACTGCCCCATTATAATTATAAAAAAATCAAGAGATGTAATGCTTACATGTTTATTTTCTCTAATATCTTCACTCACACAGCACCTAACCTAAGATTTAACATTATATTTGATATAATCTCTTCTCAGCATCTTTGTAATTTAAATGTCCTTGGCCTTTATGTGTTTTCCTAAATATTGACATTTTGAAGAGTAAATACTAAATAGTAGGATTCCCTTGAGTTGAAAACATCTTATATTTCCTATGTTTTGATTCAGGTTACTCATTTCCTGAATAAATGCATTATTTGCAGATGCAGGGTGTTAATTGTTCCCTTATCAGGACAAAGTTAAGTTGGATCATTTGACAAACACAGTGATTCTTAGATATTTCCATTGTATAGCTCTTATTTTTCCCAATCAATTTCTTGGATATCTACTAAAATTATATATATATATATATATATATATATATATATATATATATATGATTTTATATAGTAATGATGATGGAAAATATAGTTTTCTGTCTATCATCAGTTGGCCATTATATAGGAAATGCTCTGTTGATCCATATCTTTCTGTTTGGACTTACTTTGTTAGCCAGTGGATGATATTTCAGTATTACCATATGTTTGATGCCTATTTTCTGCATGTGGCCCCTTGGAACTTTAGCCTACATTGTGTCTTTAGCCTACATTGATTTTGAACTTTCCCTTACTTCTGTTGAGAACAGAAGTTTAGGCTCATCTATTCATAGTCCACATCTATCAACTAACATCTAGACTCTTTTAAAAAGATTTAATTTTTATTCTTTTACATACATGTATGTATGTGCACCATATAGGGGCCAGGTGCCTAGGGTATCTGGAAGAAGACATCAGATCCCTTGATCTAGAGTTACAGATGGTTGTAAGCTGACATTTGGGTGCTTAGAATGGAACTCATGTCATCTGTAAGAGCAGGAAATGCTCATAACAACTGAGCAAACTGTTCAGCCACTTTTATTAGACTCAATTCTGTTCTGTTTGGTGCTGAAGATGTTCCCAGTGCCTTCTGTATCTAAGGAAGTTCCCTACTCTGAAACTATAGTTTTAGTTGAATAATTTAAATTTTATTATGAGCATAGTATTCATTTCTGGTGTCCTTCTGTATGAAGGACAAAAGTATATGAAAGAATAAAAGGAATACATGCATTCTCAAGATTACTTTTGAAAACTGTTCATGAAGAACTGGTTCCATTTATGAAGTCAAATCTTAGTAAATTAAATCAAAGAAAATGTTCTTTATATAATTTAATATATTATTTTAATGTAAATACATGTTTGTGATTCTAGAAATATATTCGGTTTTCTTATCATCTGCTTTTTAGTCAATTCTGGAAAATTATATACTCTTGAATAATTTAGATTTAGAAATTAATTTTGACAAAGTGATCACTGTTGATAATTTTTACTTTCTACTGTGCATTTATATTTCAGATTTTAAAATCGTAATACATTTTTGCTCAATTACTTCTATCATTTGTTGATATACAATGAATCATTTCCCGTGTCAAAATATCTGCCTATAACACACATTGACCTGAATCTATTTATCTCCATATGAAAACATCTATCTCAAATCAGCTCAAAGTCGGAACAGCAAGATATCTGGACATATTCAGATTATCACAATAAGAAGCCAGGCAGAAGGGTGTTTAATCATTGTCCTGTAATGATAGATTGTTGCCTCAATTGTATAGTGAATCCCAGAGAGACAGTAGTCTTCATACTTTGATGAAACCTGCCTAAAATCAACCTCCTTAGGATCATTCTTCCTTGGCATGATATTGATGCTAAGAAAACAATTAAATTTACCTGGAACACCATTCTTTTTGTTTGTTTTTTGTTTTCTTAAAACAGGGTTTCTCTGTGTAATAATCCTAGCTGTCCTGGAACTCACTCTGTATACCAGGCTGACCTTGAACTCACAGAGCTCCACCTGCCTCTGGTTCCTGAGTGCTGGGATTAAAGGCGTGCACCACCAACGCCCGGTCCTGAACACCACTCTTTACAAAGCTGAAACGCAACCTGGTTTGTGATGTGTAGTCATTGGTTACCAGCAGGAAATGCCTACCTATTCTACCTTCAGCTCAGCCTGTATGTAAGTCAAGGGAAGTGACACGGGTATGTGACTCTTGTGCTCCTTAGTCTCCAGGCTCCACACGAAAGAGCCATCTCAATGTCACCCTCTACATTTCCTTCCTAGATGCCTTTCTACCTTGGTTAGTAAAAACAAGAGACAGAGATTTTACGCCGTATCTAATCTAAGGCTGTTTTTTTTTTTTTCTTTCAATTCCAGTTTCTCACATTGGAAGAAATTCTACTTCAAGGAACAATGTGATTGTTGGATTGTAATACTTGGAACAATGTGATTCACCACTCACATTAAACAGAAAAGAGAGTCTGTAACAATATGGAAACTACAAATTAACAAACAGCATTTTAAAATTATCATTTTTAAAATACCATTCTTAACGCTTGAAACTCTGAATGGATTTTATTACATTTTTATCATACATGGCTTTCAGTAAGGTTATTGTAAGGCAGACAATGCATCCTCTCTTATGAATTAAATATCTTATGAAGTGTATTATATATATTATATATATATATATATATATATATATATATCAGTGAAGTATATTATATTATATATGTCAATTAAGGGGTTAAGGTTCATATTTAAATATACTGCTATGGACCGAATGATGGACTTTAAGTCTAATATTATATAATTTTAGTAGACTATCTTTGTAGGTGTGATTTCTGGTACTTTTCAAAAATATGAACTTTAGAGAGGTTAAATAACATCATATCTGCTTTGAATTGATACTTTAGGAAGACAATTTCATAGTAAGAGTTTTTGGAGGAAGTGTTTTATAATGACATGGGGGGAGACTTGAAGATACACATATTATTCATATTATTGACTTTTCTAATTGCTGTGCTCAGGGATCGGTTGCATGAATTTCTTTGAGAAATACAACCTCAATGAGGCAGAGAAAGGAAATCATAGATTCTTTTATTTCCATAAATGTATTGAATTTATTGAAGGGGGCTATAGATAAATGTGTCTAAAATTATTTTTGGTACAGACAAATAATATTTCTTTATTGTGCTAAGTGGTGAATAATGACATCTGCATTAAATTTACTTACAATTATAGACTTCTAACTTCTTATCACAAGAGAAAACAATACTGTTGAAAATAATTCAACCTATTCCTATCTCATAGGAACATTTGTGCTTTGATTCTTTAGTCTTTAGAGTTTTGTGCCTGGATCAATAAATCTTCATATATTAATTATTCATTTCCAGCTCGCTACTAAACATTAAAAATGGAGACAGTGTAAAAATGAAGCTAAATTAAAATAATGAAGGTAACTCTCATGATGGTAATAGAGAAGAAAATATCACAGAATTGGTGCCTGAATCTTTATATTTGCAATAGATTGAATAAAAACCACAGCAACTCACTAAATAAAAGGTTTTCATGGTTGGTTTGAGTAGTTTTTTCCCCTAGACCAGTGCTTCTGAACCTGTGGGTTACAACACCTAAAGGACCATCAGAAAACAAAGACATTTGCATTGCGATTCATAAGGGTAGCAAATTTACAGTTATGAAGTAGCAATGAAAGCTATTTTAATCTTGGGGGTCACCACATTATGAGGAGCTATATTAAAGGGTCACAGCATTAGGAAGGTTGAGAACCACTGCTCAATACAGTTCTGCCATCAAGAGTGTTTACCTCGCTTGGAGTTTGATTTCTCTTTGTCTAGAGTCGTCTGGTGACTCATTTCCTCTCTCTCTCTCTCTCTGTCTCTGTCTCTGTCTCTCTCTCTCTCTCTCTCTCTCTCTCTCTCTCTCTCTCTCTCTCTCTCCTTCTCAGCTACAAAAATGCTTCTTAAAAGTACTTTAAGTCTAATATTATTATATTAGTGTGGTAAATTGATATACTTAAAAATTAAATAATTATATGATAAACTCATTTATTAAACTGATTTAGAAAACAAATGACTCCAGCAGGTATTCAAGTTTTCTTTGACATAAGTGTCCTGGATATTAATTAGTATCTTCATTTAGGCAGTTAAAATAAGATAGTTGTGACACTCTGGCTGCCACAGTCACATCACAATAGATGATGATTGGAGAGGGAAAAAGAGGGAGTTTTGGGGACCCCTGTCTACTGCACAGCATGAGGAGGTTCCATGACAGTAAGGAGGCTCTGGTGTCTTTTCAAACTACCTTCAATGTATCCTGAGTCAAGGTGGAAGATCACTCAGGAATGACATCCTTTTGATTAGGCTACAGTGATTTCTACTGTCATACTGTTCTATTTCAACTACCCATACCAAAAGCCACTTTCCAGTTCAAATGAGTCACTTTAGTATACAGAGATGTTAGTCCTGGATTTACTATGAAGAAGATACTTTGAGTTAGAGCAAACCCCACAGAGAACAGAACCATACCTCTAAAACATTTGTTGAGTCCTCCTCCTCCTGACAGCTTTCATCAGGTGAAATCAGTAACAGGAGAATTCAAAGGACTCGCTGAAATGTCTCCAAAGAACTCCAGGAACATAGTTTTATTTTACAACCAGAGGAAAAAACACTTCTGAGTGTCTAGTGAGAGTTCAAATTCCCAGAGGGACCATATCACACCAATGTATCTTCTCCCTGAGGGGTGGGAAGGCCAAAGTCTTTTGTTTAGAAGACAAAAGGATGGCTGCTGATGAGCTTGAAGGCAAACTTCTAGGCAGTGGGCAAGCCACTTAACTTTTGCACAAACCCTCATGTCTCCAGAGAGTAATGAACCTGAGGTAAAACAAAAACAATATCCAATCTTCTGCAGGTATGGTTTTATGGCTTCGTACCACCGCAATCTCTTTTTTCCCCCAGACAACAGAACTCCCCCAGTGTCAAGTGTATCTCCATTTATAGAGGATGTAAAAGATTTACAGCCTGCAGATATAGGCCATAGTCTTCAGTTCCCATACCAGGCTCTTTATGTGGTTTCTGTATCTTAATCTCATTCCTCTCAGTTCATAGCACGAGGAATGACACTGACAACTGTGTTCTTAGTGTGGCTCAAGGACTCTGAGAGTGACCGAGGAGCTTCCAAAAGATCAACACCATCAAAACCATTTCCACAATGAAATTTGGGCAAGTTTGGTCTTTTTTTCCCCTGTCGTTCTCTCATGCACACACATTGAATTTTTCTTCATGGGCTGTTACCACACACACGGGAGGCCGGAGATATGAAGGGGAACTTTCAGCTCTTAAACCAAGCACTAAAATTTACAGAATTGTGATGCATTCCAATTTTTTTAAGCTTTTAATAAAATAAAATCTCATAAGAGACAATATTTATATTAACCCATTATGGGAGTTCTTTAAAAATAAAAGAAGCGTTTTCAACATTCTGTATTTAGCTTGCAACACTTATCACAGTCTCCTGGGTCCAAATTGATGTTCAATAAATGCTTATGGCATGGGTAAATAGAGATGAATTAAATTCAATAGGCTCTCAGTTTAAATTTAAGAGTATGAAGATTTGCCGGGCAGTGGTGGTGCACACCTTTATTTTATTTTATTTTTTATATATTTGAATTACAAACAAGATTGAATTACATGACGATCCCAGAAGGGAAGAAAGGCAGAGGTCATGAGGAAGAAGAAATTTTGAGTCAGGTGTAGATTCGAAGAAAGGACATATGACAGGTAGGATTTTAGTTGGGTGGGTGGTAGAGGAGGAAGGAAGGGAGAAGGTGCACACCTTTAATCCCAGAACTCAGGAGGCAGAGGCAGGCAGGTTTCTGTGAGTGGATGGAGACCAGCCTGGTCTACAAGAGCTAGTCCCAGGACAGCCTCCAAAGCCACAGAGAAACCTTAGCTCGAACTCCCCCCCCCCAAAAAAAAAGAGTATGAAGATTTTCTGAGACCAAAGCATTGGGAAATAATAATAAATCACCATTTTAGTAAGGATTAGAGTTAGAAGCATTTGGTCTTCAGTTATTATCAGAAGCAAGGCTAGGGTGGTGTTGTGGTTGGTAGAATGATTGCCTATCATACATAAAGCCCTGAGTTGAATTCCCAGCACCATACTGTCCTCAAGCTATCTGTACTATTGATGGTATGACTATTGTAGTTTTGATGTTAGGAAAACAGTAACAATATAACAGTAATGACTTCAAATTTAAATTCAGAAGATAACCATTTAAGTTTCTATGTTTCACTTGGTGGTGTGATTATTAGAACACAGCAAAACTTCTTTGGATTCCAGGATTACATAGTTTTTACTGAGTTTAGAAATACTGTACATTTTATTTACTATCACTTGTCCCAGGATTTCTTTTGTGTATTATAATGACAATTTACACGTAGAAACATGCTCATGGAACATATGAAGTGGTAGGGTCAGCATGCCATGCTCTAAAGATGGAAAAATTAATGTGGGTCAGGGATAGACCCAAGGGACCCATTAATCCATCCTATAAGGTCATGATGCATATTCATGTTTTTGCATCAATCCAGTCTTGATCCCACACCCCACTGCCCTTACCTTTTACCTTGTGATAAACAATTTAGCATACCAATTACCTGATAACTAAGTTAAGTTCTGATACAGACTAGGCATTTCCTGCTGTTGTTATGTTCTTGGAAAATTCCACTAGAACTCACAATGAATTTGATCCTAACTCTCAGCATCTTTATATGACTTATAGACTCAGTGTGGCTAAATATTGCCAACTATACCAGGATCACACCATGTGACAGTATGGCTGGAGCACAATCGGTGCTGTTAGACAACATGGTGGAATCAGAGGAATAGCAGCTTTGACTTTCCAGTAAATATGACTGAGTATAGGCTGGTTGCTGTTAAATGCAGAAATCATTATAATTTATAATTGCATGTTTTTTCTGCATTCTACAGAGTTTGAGAACAAACCCAGTGCTTTGTCTCAGGATAAGGAAATGATAACTAGATTCCATTGTATTCAGGGACCACATTTGCCCTGTGGTGGGGGCATGGTGTAATTCAGAATATTTTCCCAACTGTGCTATGTTATGTCTTATTCTAACACATTCTCATGATATGGACATTACAGTTCATCAATTAGAATAACTAGGGTCCAGAAAATTTAAATCAACTGCAAAGCCCCCAAGTATTTTTCTTTTGCTTATGCAAATAAGATGAACAAATTTCCTATGGTAACGTTGGCTTGTACCTGTGTCAAGGTAGCCAAGAGGTGAAAGCCCTGTCTCTCTCTCTCTAAGCCCCATCAATAAATAAAATTATTTTTTGAGTTGCACGACACATTTCACTAAAGTGTCATCATATTTTTGGACTCAGCCCCCATTGTCTCCCTCCCAGGAGACAATTTGCTAATTTTAAATTGACTTTTTTTCCTTTGAGTCTCACTCTTCATTAAAAGTAAATTCAACTTGTTTCATGTTGTCTCAGTAGGTACCTGTTTTCCCCAGCACCCTTTTATTTGTCTTGAGGGACAATCAGTTCCTTCTTGTCATTATAAACTAATGGTCCAAGTACAATTAGGATGTAGGTTAGTTAGTAGAAACTACTGTGTTCCTTTTATTAGAGTTTGATAAGTGACATCCTGCCAAGACACAACTTAGTCTGAGTATGCTATAGGACTCCCTGTAACTTGGTCTCAAGGTGAGACCATTCCTGGGGAATTCACAGTCACCGGATGATACCTGCTCTTTATCATATTGTTCAACTCAACACGGATAATATGTATCTGCTCAGCATTTGCTGGTGGGTTATAATGCAGCTGAAATATTTTTCTCTATTTACAATCAAGGACCTTTCTGAACACTGATTAGTTAATCATCAAGTAGAGAGTGATGAGCCAGCTGGGAACTGTACATCAGCTGGCATAGGCAAATTCCATAGAATTTCTTCCTCGATGATTGTCTTCCTAATGTATATCCTCTGAAAAACAAGAATCACAGAGGTTCACCTGTACTCTCCTACTCAGCAATGTCTGGCCTGTCTTATTAGCATAGCATATGATCAAAGTGTTTCTCTAAGCAGCAATGTATTGTTTATTAGTTTATTTTTATTATATTATCAGTTTGAACTAAGGATCCCACATTTGGAGGCAGGCTAGGCTCAGCCATTGTGCTTTCCAAACACTGGCAGCAATGTCACTTGAGTATTCGTAGTTCCCTTGCATATAGGTAGGATGCACAGGTCCATTATCCCTGGGCTCTCCTTTCAACTATAACATAACACAATGTGACATCCTCTATCAACCCAGTTTTTCCAGAAGGGGCAAACACACTCAGAATCCTGTGGGAATCTTGATGTAGCTTCTTGGCAGGGATCATCCCTGCTCCAGTCACAGTTTGATAAAGAAGCCAGAAATCCACAATGGAAAAAAACAAAACATCTTCAACAAATGGTGCTGGTCTAATGTGATGTCAGCATGCAGAAGAATGCAAATAGACTAATATCACTCACCCTGCACAAAACGCAAGTCCAAGTAGCCCAAAGACCTCAACACAAAACCAGATAGATACACTGAACCTAATAGAAAGAAGTGGAGAATAACCTTGAACTCACGGGCATAGATGACAACTTCCTGAACAGAACACAAATAGCACAGGCACTAAGAATAACAATGAAACTGAAAATCTTCCATAAGGCAAATAAGACAATACAGCATTCTACACAATGGGAAAAGAGTCTTATCAATTCTATGTCCAACAGAGGGGTAATATCCAAAATATATAAAGAACTCAAGAAACTAGACATCAACAAACCAAACAATACAATAAAAATGGGGTATGCTGTAGTGGCATCTTGCCAGTGAACCTGTAATGGTGGCCACACCCGTGTGGGTGTGGCTTCAGGTGGACAGAAGTGGAAAGAGGGAGGCATGAGGCATGGTATTGTTTGCATGTTCTTTTCTCTTGGGTCAGCCAATCCGATAGGAAGGGCTCCTGAGTTTATTATTATCTGTGTGTTTCCCAATAAACACCCATTTATCATTTATCTTGGCTTTAGTGAAATCTTAATACCCTCACCTTCAGTATGCATCTAAACAGACAATTATCAATAGAAGAATCTTAAATGACCAAGAAGTACTAAAAGAAATGTTCAACATCCTTAGCCATCAGGGAAATGCAAGTCAAAACAACTTTGAGGTTTCATCTTACAATTTTCAGAATGACTAAGATAAAAAACCAAACAAAACAAAACACAAGTGACAGCTCATGGTGGCAAGGATGTGGAGCCAGTGGAATACTCCTCCATTGCTGGTGAGAGTGTAAACTAGTACAGCCACTATAGAAATCAATATGTCAGTTCCTCAGAAAACGGAGATTCAATCTATCTCAGGACCCAGTATATACCCAAAGGATGCTCCACCATACTTCAAGGACACCTGCTCAATTATGTTCATTGCAGCTTCATTCATAACAGAAAGTTTAAACAACCTAGAGATCCCTTGACCGAAGAATGGATAAAGAAAATGTAGTATATTTACACAATGGAGTATTACTTGGCTGTTAAAAACAACGACACCATGAAATTTGCAGGCAAATAGAAGGAGCTAGAAAAGATCATCCTTAGGTAGGTAGCCCGGACCCTGAAAGACAAACATGGTATGTATTCACTTATAAATGGATATTAGCTATTAAGTAAAGGATAATCATGCTACAATCCATGGAACCAGAGATGCTAAGTAACAAGAAAGGCTCAAGGGGGTACTCATGGATCTCTCTGGGAAGAGAACATAGAATAGATTTTGCAGGTGGACTGGGGGAAGGTGGGCATGGGAACATAGGGGATCAGGCATGAGTGACGGTGGGAGGGGTGGAGGAAGAGAGTACTGGAGAGAAACTGCAACTGCCAGACAATGTAGAAACCTAGTGCGGTGGAAACTCCCAGCAATTTATGAAAATCACCCTAGTGAAGTTTCCTAGTGATGTGGGTTACAGAGACTGAAGTGTCCGTCTTCTATAACCAGACTGAAAGACCCCCGAAGAGATACTTTTGTAGAGGGAGACTCACACCCAGGAATCAGCGAGGCCACGAACTGGATGTAAAAACAAGAGGCTTTATTGGAGACGCGGGTACCCGGGGCGACTTAGCTTTTCTGAGGCCAAGCGCGCCGAGCCAAGGGAAAGGGGTCCTTATATAGGGAAAAAGGCGCAAGCTAGGAGCAGGGATTCTATTTGATGGTTCAAATGAGGCACAGAGCCATTCCAGATCAGCATATTCTCAAGGTCTGGTGTCTGGTACAACAGACTTGATTCCTCCCTCCGCTCCCAGGTGGCTGACCTTGGGGGTGGAGACCTTGGGACGGAGTGTTTCTCAACTTTGGGGGGGGCGCGTGGGGGCGAGGGGTGCCCTTTCCCTGCTCGGCCCTAGCCCCGGCGCGGTGCCAGGGCAGCCCCGCCTGGGTGAACCGGCTTGGGAGGGAAAACGGCAGCCGGGGGAAGTGGAGGCCGGCGGGGGCAGGGACAGCAGGATGAAGGTGAAGCAGGGCGGCTCTGCGGCAGCTCGCAGCTCCCGGACAATTATCGCCCCGCGCTGCACTCTCCAGCCCCTGGCCGTATCCTGGCTCTGCCCTGCTCCAGAGAGAACATCCAGCATCAGCATAGGCGGGGGGGAGACAGAGAGGCAGCGGGCCTTTCACAGACAAGGCTATGAGTAGAGGGACTGGGTCATCAACCCAGTCACAAAACCTTTTACCTACACTCTGTCCTGCCTGTAACATGTGCTGAGACAATGTTGGCAAAAAAACCTGTGGAGTGGCCAACCAATGACTGGTTCAACTTGAGGCCCATGGCATGCAAAGGAGCCCATGCCTGACACTACCTGGATGGCCTGGAACCATAAGCCAGGAGAGCTCAGGAACTCAGGATAGAACCAAACACGAATAAAAAAGAAAGGTCAGTAAAATGACCAATGATATTCTGCTGTACTCATAGATCTGTGCCTAGCCCAGTAATCACCAGAGGGGTGTCATCCAGAAACTGCCGGGAGCAGATGCAGAGACCCATAGTCAAACACTAGGTGGAGCCAGGGGAATCCTGTAGAAGA